>NC_052066.1:89012727-89312727 GCF_015852505.1 Tachyglossus aculeatus
AGGGCTCATGATCTAATAATGGTGTTTTCTTAAGTACTTGCAATGTACCGGGCACTGTCCTAAGCGCTGGGGTCGATACGAGATAATCCAGTTGGACACGATTCCTGTCCCACACAGGGTCCACGGTTCCTGTCCCCATTTTCCAGATGAGGGAACTAAGGCCCAGGGAAGGGACAGGACTTGCCCAAGGTCACAGAAAATAAGTGGTGGAGCCGGGATTAGAACCCAGGTCCTCCTGGCTCCCAAGCCTGTGCTCTATCTACTAGACCATGCTAAGATCAAGAACACTGCGTCTCATATCTGTCCACAGACTTTCATTTGTTAGTACGTTAACATGTCGGTATGTTAGTATGTTGTGTGAAGTTAGCATTTAAAATAATTTCTGTGATACTTGGTGTCTGTCACCTGGACATCTCAAAGTACTAAATTAGATTAGGGAGCAAATTCTTACCGCCCTCCACTGAGACACTCAGGCAACAAATATTACTGTCCCCAAATCACCCAGGATGGAATCACCTCCTCCAGGAGGCCTTCCCAGACTGAGCCCCCTCCTTCCTCTTCCCCTCCTCCCCCTCCATATCTCCCCCGTCTTACCTCCTTCCCCTCCCCACAGCACCTGTATATATGTATATATGTTTGTACATATTTATTACTCTATTTTATTTGTACATATTTATTCTATTTAGTTTATTTTGTTAATATGTTTTGTTTTGTTGTCTGTCTCCCCCTTTTAGACTGTGAGCCCGCTATCGGGTAGGGACCGTCTCTAGATGTTGCTAATGTGGACTTCCCAAGCGCTTAGTACAGTCATCCCCCGGGGCCTGGAATGCCCTCCCTCTGCCCATCCGCCAAGCTCGCTCTCTTCCTCCCTTCAAGGCCCTGCTGAGAGCTCACCTCCTCCAGGAGGCCTTCCCAGACTGAGCCCCTTCCTTCCTCTCCCCCTCGTCCCCCTCTCCATCCCCCCATCTTACCTCCTTCCCTTCCCCACAGCACCTGTATATATGTATATATGTTTGCACATATTTATTACTCTATTTATTTATTTATTTTACTTGTACATATCTATTCTATTTATTTTATTTTGTTAGTATGTTTGGTTTTGTTCTCTGTCTCCCCCTTTTAGACTGTGAGCCCACTGTTGGGTAGGGACTGTCTCTATATGTTGCCAACTTGTACTTCCCAAGTGCTCAGTACAGTGCTCTGCACACAGTAAGCGCTCAATAAATACAATTGATGATGATGATGATGATGACTCAGGCCCGTGCTCTTTCCAGGCCATGCCGCTGCTTCTCTCTCTTTTTCTCTCAGGGAACGTGTCATTTATTTTAACTGACTTCTCCCAAGCTTTAAATGCACTGCACACAGCGGTGTTTCATAAATACCATTACCACTTTTTCTCCCTCTTCCCCTCTCTCCTTCCCTTCCCACTTCCCTACTTATCAGCCATGCCATAGTCCCATCCAGTAGTAAACCAAGCCATAAGCCTCTGAGGGACCACTATGTCCTTCTCAACCTAGTGACTTGGAAAGCTCAGCGCAATCCTGTCACAGGGTTTAGAGTTCATTCATTCATTCATTCATTCAATTGTATTTATTGAGCGCTTACTGTGTGCAGAGCACTGTACTAAGTGCTTGGGAAGTACAAGTCGGCAACATAGAGAGACGGTCCCTACCCAACAACGGGCTCACAGTCTAGAAGTACAGCCGCCCCCGTGACTCCAGGGGGGATTAGGAGGGATTTGGGGGATTTCTGTCCAGATTTGATACACTCTTACCCGCTCACATACCTCCTTTTATGCCCACCTCTACACAACCACACCCCCTTTCAATAATAATAATAATAATGGCATTTGTTGAGCACTTACTATGCGCAAAGCACTGTTCTAAGCACTGGGGAGGATACAAGGTGATCAGGCTGTCCCACGGGGGGCTCACAGTCTTCATCCAATTGTCAGCTGCGTGACTTTGGGCAAATCACTTAACTTCTCTAAGTCGACGGGACTAAGACAGATGGTGTATTCCAGGTTCTTTGCGAACTAATGAAAAACCAACCCCAACCCCCAAATCCCACCTGCTAACAGAAATCAGCGAATTATAACTATGTTGGCTCTTAAATCTGAGACTTTAGTAGGCAAGAGGGGTTTCAAAGTTAGATGGGCGAAACAGCATTTGACTTAACCTGACTTCCAGCCAACTCGGAGGTTCTTTGAGATCTTGGCTTTCTAGAGTGAGCCCGTTGTTGAGTAGGGACCATCTCTATAGGTTGCCAACTTGTACTTCCCAAGCGCTTAGTACAGTGCTCTGCACACAGTAAGCGCTCAATAAATACGACTGCATGAATGAAATGAATGATGATGATGAAGGTAAACCCTCAAGCTGCCCTGAGCAGACATTGCCAGCCAAGATTCGTTCATTCATACAAGTACCAAACGTACTTCCCAAGCACTTAGTACAGTGCTCTGCACACAGTAAGCGCTCAATAAATATGACTGAATGAATGAAATGAATGATGATGATGAAGGTAAACCCTCAAGCTGCCCTGAGCAGACATTGCCAGCCAAGATTCATTCATTCATACAAGTACCAAACTTGTACTTCCCAAGCACTTAGTCCAGTGCTCTGCACACAGTAAGCGCTCAATAAATATGATTGAATGAATGAAATGAATGATGATGATGAAGGTAAACCCTCAAGCTGCCCTGAGCAGACATTGCCAGCCAAGATTCATTCATTCATTCAATCGTATTTATTGAGCGCTTACTGTGTGCAGAGCACTATACTAAGTGCTTGGGAAGTACAAGTTTGGTCATCCTTCTCTTCAGTCTCCTGCAATCCCAAGGCTTTGGAATGGAGTTCTGCTAAAATCATATCTTCTCCAGGAGACCACCCCGGACTAATTTCTCGTCTCCCCAATTTATCTCCCCCTCCCCACACTGAGCCCCCTTTTTCCTCTCCCCCTCCCCATCCCCCCTGCCCTACCTCCTTCCCCTCCCCACAGCACCTGTATATGTTTGTACAGATTTATTTTTACTTGTACATATTTACTATTCTATTTATTTTGTCAATGATGTGCATCTAGATTAACTTCTATTTATTCTGATGACTTGACACCTGTCCCCATGTTTTGTTTTGTGGTCTGTCTCCCCCTTCTAGACTGTGAGCCCGCTGTTGGGTAGGGACCGTCTCTAGATGTTGCCAACCTGTACTTCCCAAGACAGTGTTCTGCACACAGTAAGCGCTCAATAAATACGACTGAATGAATGAATGCTGCAGCACTTGCATCCTTACCCATGTGGAACTTAGATACTCCCCTCTGCCCACTATTTATACACATAGCTTTAAATTAAGCTCATCTTCTAGACTCTCCCAAGCACTTAGTACGGTGTTCTGCACACAGTAAGCACTCAATAAGTACCAGAGATTGATTGACTGGTGCTTCCCCCTCTCCTTCCCTCCCCATTAGCCCACCTTTCCCGCAAGATGGTAAATTCCTTGAGGGCAGGGATCTTGCCAAATGATACTTCCCAAGCGCTTAGTACAGTGCTCTGCACACAGTAAGCACTCAATAAATACGACTGAATGAATGAATGAATAATTCTACTAAACTCTCTCAAGGACCTAGTACAGTGCTCTGCACAGAGTAAGTGCTCAATATATACCACTGATTAATCATAGACATTGACCAGACCTTAATAGCCTGTCATTTTCTTGTTGGTGCATCCAGGTTATGATAATGATGGTAATAATAATTATATAAACTATACATAACATACAAAAATAATAATAACAATAATAAGCACTTAGTTCAGTGCTCTGCACGCAGCAGCATGGCATAGTGGATAGAGCCCGGTCTTGGGAGTCAGAGGGTCATGGGTTCCAATCCCGGCTTGGCCGCTTGTCTGCTGTGTGACCTTGGGCAAGTCACTTCACTTCTCTGGGCCTCAGTTACCTCATCTGTAAAATGGGGATAGAGACTGTGAGCCCCACATGGGACAGGGACTGTGTCCAACCTGATTTGCTTGTATTCATTCACTCATTCAATTGTATTTATTGAGCGCTTACTGTGTGCACAGCACTGTACTAAGCACTTAGTATAATTCAGCAACAAATAGAGACAATCCCTGCCCAACAACGGGTTCACAGTCTAGAAGGGGGGAGACAGACATCCAAACAAGTAAACAGGCATCAATATAAATAAATAGAATTATAGATATAACATTTCAAGACTTTGTCCTTTGATTTGCTTTCTGTTTACCAGTCACCGTAATTTCAAGCTTTTTTCTTGCTTTTTTATGTAATATCATGGCACACTCACTCAAATATTTTAGCAGCTTCATCCAGGTCATCACAAGCAAGAATTTTAAGACCACTAGCTGTAGTCAGGGCTTTGGCATCATCAACTCGAGTACCTTGTAACCCTACCACAATAGGTATTGTAATATCCAAATCTTTCACTGCCATGATTATACCTTGGGCAACAACATCACATCGCATGATCCCACCAGAAATGCTTACCAATCAATAATAATAATAATAATAATAATGGCATTTATTAAGCGCTTACTATGTGCAAAGCACTGTTCTAAGCGCTGGAGAGTTTACAAGGTGATCAGGTTGTCCTGATCAATCAATCAATCATTCGTATTTATTGAGCACTTACTGTGTGCAGAGAACTGTACTAAGCGCTGCTTACCAGAATAGCCAGCACCTTTTTATCTGAAGTGATCAACTTTTGTATCAACCCCAGCACTTAGTACAGTGCCTGGCACAAAGTTAAGCGTTTAACAAATACCATCATCATTATTGTTATTAATAAATGATTAAAATGATAATAATGGCATTTGGTAAGTACTTACTATGTGCTAAGCACTGTTCTAAGCACGGGGGTAGATTCAAGGTAATCAGGTTGTCCCACATGGGGTTCCTAGACTTAATCCCCATTCCACAGATGAGGTAAATGAGGCACAGAGAAGTTAAGTGTCTTGTGCAAGGTCACACAGCTGGTACATGGCAGAGCTAGGATTAGAACCCATGACCTTTGACTCCTAAACCCGTGCTCTTTCATTCATTCATTCATTCATTCATTCATTCATTCATTCATTTCATTCATTCATTCAATCGTTCATTCATTCATTCAATCGTATTTATTGAGCGCTTCATTCATTCATTCAATCGTATTTATTGAGCGCTTACAGTGTGCTGAGCACTATACTAAGCGCTTGGGAAGTACAAGGTGGCAACATATAGAGACGGTCCCTACCCAAAAGTGGGTTCACAGTCTAGAAGCGCTTACTGTGTACAGAGCACTGTACTAAGCGCTTGGGAAATACAAGTTGGCAACATATAGAGACGGTCCCTACCCAACAACGGGCTCACAGTCTAGAAGGGGGAGACAGACAACAAAACAAAACACGTGGACAGGTGTCAAGTCATCAGAACACATAGAAATAAAGCTAGATGCACATCATTAACAAAATAAATAGAATAGTAAATATGTACAAGTAAAATAAATAGAGTAATAAATCTGTACCATTAAGTCTTTCCATTAAGCCACGCTAAAATTAAGGGAGCAGCATGGCCTAGTGGAAAGAGCATAGGACTGTCAGTCAGAGGCCCTGGGTTCTAATCCCTGCTCTGTCAGCCATCTTCTGGGTGATTTTGGGCAAGTCACTTCACTTCTCTGTGCCTCAGTTACCTCACCTGTACAATGGGGATTAAGACTCTGAGCTCTATGTGGGCCAGGGAATGGGACCAACCTGACTAGCTTGTATCTACCCTAGTGCTTAGTACAGTGTCTGGCACATAGTGAGTTCTTAACAAATATAATAAAAAAGTGCTGAGAGTATAATGAGTA
Source organism: Tachyglossus aculeatus (assembly GCF_015852505.1). Lineage (NCBI taxonomy): Eukaryota > Metazoa > Chordata > Mammalia > Monotremata > Tachyglossidae > Tachyglossus > Tachyglossus aculeatus. The sequence goes on from NC_052066.1 coordinate 89,018,581, forward strand.
TCAAAGCACTACAGGGGTGCAGACCCTAGTGCTTAGGCGATGCGGAAGAGAGGATAAATGAGAGTTTAGTCAGAGGAGATGTAATTTCTGGAGAAATTTGTTCTCTGTCTCCCTCTTCTAGACTGTGAGCCCACTGTTGGGTAGGGACCATCTCTATATGTTGCCAACTTGTACTTCCCAAGCGTTTAGTACAGTGCTCTGCACACAGTAAGTGCTCAATAAACACGATTGAATGAATGAATGAATGCGTGGCAGGATTTTCACCTGTACATATTTATTACTCTATTTATTTATTTATTTTACTTGTACATATCTATTCTATTTATTTTCTGTTGTTAATATGTTTGGTTTTCTTCTCTGTCTCCTCCTTCTAGACTGTGAGCCCACTGTTGGGTAGGGACCGTCTCTATATGTTGCCAACTTGTACTTCCCAAGCGCTTAGGACAGTGCTCTGCACACAGTAAGTGCTCAATAAACACGATTGAATGAATGAATGAATGCGTGGCAGGATTTTCACCTGTACATATTTATTACTCTATTTATTTATTTATTTATTTTACTTGTACATATCTATTCTATTTATTTTCTGTTGTTAGTATGTTTGGTTTTGTTCTCTGTCTCCCCCTTCTAGACTGTGAGCCCACTGTTGGGTAGGGACCGTCTCTGTATGTTGCCAACTTGTACTTCCCAAGCGCTTAGTACAGTGCTCTGCACACAGTAAGCGCTCAATAAACACGATTGAATGAATGCGTGGCAGGATTTTCACCTGTACATATTTATTACTCTATTTATTTATTTATTTATTTTACTTGTACATATCTATTTATTTTCTGCTGTTAGTATGTTTGGTTTTGTTGTCTGTCTCCCCCTTCTAGACTGTGAGCCCGCTGTTGGGTAGGGACCGTCTCTATATGTTGCCAACTTGTACTTCCCAAGCGCTTAGGACAGTGCTCTGCACACAGTAAGCGCTCAATAAATATGATTGATTGATTGATTGATTGATTGGAGAAGGGTGGTCTCTAGGGGATGAAGTGGGAAGGGCTTCCAGGCTGGAGGGAGAACATGAGAAAGCCACATTGCCACACACAGGAAATAAATACTCCACCGAGGGGGAGGCAAGGGGGGTGTGATGGGTTTATTGTCACAGATGCCCAAATCCACTGCTACATTAGCGGCCTTACCACTCCCAGGCCCTTGTCCCTTCTGTTGGTCAGTAAGTAGCCTCAGGAGCAGAGGCCAAAAGCAAGCAGACAAACAGGGGAGGAAGGGTATGTTGACGGGGAAAGGGGAAATGTTAGCGAAGGGGGAGAGACTTTGCCCCAGTTGCGGGTAGGATGGGGCTCATCCCTGTGAGAAACTCTCCCTATCATCTCGACTGTTTCGATCTTCGTTATCGGTAACACGCTGGGCGCTTCGCACTCCATAAGAGCTGTCATCTTCCTGTAGATACTTGCAGGTGGAAAGAAGCTGTCTGACAAGTTTACACTTGCACTGATTTTGTGACTTATTAAACTGCAATCAACTTAATGAGAACCATCAATCATTTAGATGGACTTAGACCACCATTCAGCCACTTATTCACTCAGGAGAAGCAGCGGGGCTCGGTGGAAAGAGCCTGGGCTTCGGAGTCAGAGGTCATGGGTTCTAATCCTGGCTCTGCCACTTGTCAGCTGTGTGCTTTTGGGCAAGTCACTTCACTTCTCTGTGCCCCAGTTCCCTCATCTGTAAAATGGGGATTAAGACTGTGAGCCCACCATGTAACAACCTGATTACCTTGTAACCTCCCCAGCACTTCGAACAGTGCTTTGCACATAGTAAGCGCTTAAGAAATACCATTATTATTACTTATTCAATTATGCAGCCTAGTTTTTGTTACATGGGGAACTGCCTGTGGTATCAACTCTTCTGGTCGGGCTTTTCTTTAGATGATGAAGGAGTTTAGACTCTGCCTTGACGGATAAAGAAAGCAGCTTGGAGGAGGGTAGGTGAAAATGACCATCAGGAGATATTTCTGTAGGTGAACTCATCATCATCATCATCATCAATCGTATTTATTGAGCACTTACTATGTGCAGAGCACTGTACTAAGCGCTTGGGAAGTACAAATTGGCAACTCCCTTCCAGGCTTTCTACAGGAAGAGACAATTGCTATTTTTTCTTAAACTCCAGTCTATTTTATTTCCTATTTATCTGGGGGAGTAGACCTTTTTATTTCACCTTAGCATCTCCGTGGGCAAGGACCACGTCCACCAACTCTGTTGTAGAAAACCCTCCCAAGCACTCAATTCAGTGCTCTGCAATCAATCAATTGATCAATTAATCCTATTTATTGAGTGCTTACTGTGTGCAGAGCACTGTACTAAGCACTTGGGAGAGTATGCTATAAAAGAGTAGGTGGACACATAGAGAAGCAGCGTGGCACAATGGAAAGAGCCCGGGCTTTGGAGTCAGAGGTCATGGGTTCAAAACCTGGCTCCGCCAATTGTCAGCTGTGTGACTCTGGGCAAGTCACTTAATTTCTCTGTGCCTCAGTTATCAGCGCTTAGAACAGTGCTTTGCACATAGTAAGTGCTTAATAAATGCCATTATTATTATTTCCTGACACATTGAGCTTACAGTCTAGAGGGAGAGACAGACATTAATGTGAAAAATTAATAACAGATATGTACATAAAGCACTGTGATGCTGAGGGAGGGTGAATAAAGGGTGCAAATCCCAGTGCCAAATTGTACTTTCCAATCAATCAATCAATCAATCATATTTATTGAGCGCTTACTATGTGCAGAGCACTGTACTAAGCACTTGGGAAGTGCTCTGCACACAGTAAGCGCTCAATAAATACGATTGAATGAATGAATAATGTACAATAATAATAATAATAATAATGGCATTTGTTAAATGCTTACTATGTGCAGAGCACTGTTCTAAGCGTTGAGGGGGAATACAAGGTGATCAAGTTGTCCCACGTGGGGCTCACAGTCTTAATCCTCATTTTACAGATGAGGTAACTGAGGCTCAGAGAAGTTAAATGACTTGCCCAAGGTCACACAGCAGACATGTGGCGGAGTCGTCGAGGGTGCTGCGGTACGAAGGAGTGGGAGAAGAGAAAATGAGGGCTTCGTTGGGGAAGGCCTCTTGGAGAAGATGTGCTTTTCTTATGGCTTTGAAGGTAGAGAGTGTGATCATTCATTCAATCATATTTATTGAGCACTTACTGTGTGCAGAGCACTGTACTAAGCGCTTGGGAAGTACAAGTTGGCAACATATAGAGACGATCCCTACCCAACAGCGGGCTCACAGTCGAGAAGGGGGAGACAGAGAACAAAACTAAACATATTAACAAAATAAAATGAATAGAATATGTACAAGTAAAATAAATAGAGTAATAAATACGTACAAACATAAATACATGTTTATTTATTATTTATTTAAATAATAAATTATTTATTTAACATCCATCATCTATTGGATATGAAGAAGGAGGGGGAGAAGGAGGAGGATATGAAGAAGTTTTCTAGACTGTGAGCCCACTGTTGAGTTGGGACCGTCTCTGTATGTTGTCAGCTTGTACTTCCCAAGCGCTTAGTACAGTGCTCTGCACACAGTAAGTGCTCAATAAATACGATTGATTGATTGAAGGAGGGTGTCCCAGGCCAGAGGCAGGACATGGGAGATGGGTCAGAAGGGAGATAGATGATATCAAAGTCAGAGAGTAGGTTGGCATTGGCGGAGCAAAGTGTGCAGGCTGGTTTGTTGGAGGAAAATAGCAAAGTAAGGTAGAAAGGGGTACGGGGTACCTCTGTTTGATGCAGAGGTGGATGGGCAACCACTGGAGGTTCTCGAGGAGTGGGGAAATACGGACTGAATGGTTTTATGGAAAAGTGATACGGGCAGCAAAGGAAAGTATGGACTGAAGTGGGGAGAGCCAGGAGACGGGGAGGTCAGCAAGGAGGCTGATGCAGTAATCGAGGTGGGCTAGGGTAATTACTTGGATTAACATGGTAGCAGTTTGGGTGGAGAGAAAAGGGTGGATTTTACACACGTTGTAGAGGTTTAACCCAGCAGGATTTGGTGACAGACTGAGTGGGTGTGTTGAATGAGAGATGAGTGGAGGATATTACCAAAGTTATCTGCACACAGAAGTACTCAATCCATTCATTCATTCATTCATTCATTCATTCATTCAATCGTATTTATTGAGCGCTTACTGTGTACAGAGCACTATACTAAGTGTTTGGGAAGTACAAGTCGGCAACATGGAGAGACGGTCCCTACCCAACAGCGGGCTCACAGTCTAGAAGGGGGAGACAGACAACAAAACATATTAACAAAATAAAATCAAGTAAATATGTACAAGTAAAATAGAGTAATAAATACGTACAATCCACTAATCAATCCAATTTATTGGTGCTCACTGCATGCAGAGCATTGTACTACCGTGGCTCAGTGGAAAGAGCCCGGGCTTTGGAGTCAGAGGTCATGGGTTCAAACCCCGGCTCCGCCAATTGTCAGCTGTGTGACTTTGGGCAAGTCACTTCACTTCTCTGGGCCTCAGTTACCTCATCTGTAAAATGGGGATTAAGACTGTGAGCCCCCCGAGGGACAACCTGATCACCTTGTAACCTCCCCAGCACTTAGAACAGTGCTTTGCAGATAGTAAGCACTTAATAAATGCCATTATTATTATTATTATTACTAAGCACTTTGGAGAGTACAATACAACACATTCCCTGCCCATAGCAAATTTACAATATAGACGGGGAGACAGATATTAATATGGATAAATAAGTAATCATATACCATTGATTGAGTGATTGATTGAAATGTTATAGATTGTAAGCTGTACACTAGGATTGTAGTCTTCTAGACTGTGAGCCCGCTGTGGGGTAGGGACCGTCTCGATATGTTGCCAACTTGTACTTCCCAAGCGCTTAGTTCAGTGCTCTGCACACGGTAAGCACTCAGTAAATACGATTGAATGATTTGTAAGATCCCTGAGGGCAGGGATCATGTCAGCCAACTCTAGTATTGTACTCTCCCAAATGCTTAGTACAGTGCTCTGCAGGGCTGGGTTATCATTCATTCATTCAATCGTATTTATTGAGCGCTTACTGTGTGCAGAGCAGGGCTCAGGATTGTTTGATTTTATGGGGCTCCCACATGATGAATAGCATCATTATGTCACTTGGAACGTGGCCTAATATGATGATGTTTCTGTGCTGTGCAGTTGCTGCTAATGAGAGGGAGAGGGGAGGGAGAGGGATGAGGAGGGAAGGGAAGGGAAGGGATAGGAAGGAAACGGGACAAGGGAGGGAAGTTGGGGAGGAGAGGAGGGGAAGATGAGGTCGATGGGGAGAGGAGGAGAGGAGTCAATAAGGAGAGGAAAAAATGGAAGAGAGGAGGAAAAGTGAAGGGAATGGGGAGAGAAGAAGAGGAAAAACAGGAAGGGGAGAAAGGAGGGGAAGGGAAGGAAAAAGAAGAGAAGGGAGTGAAGAGGGGGGAGAGGTGGTCAATAGGCTGGCACTGGCAGAGGTTAGTTTCTTTCCCCTTTCCTCTCCTCCTCTCCCTTCCTCTCCCTCTCCCTGCCTCAAGGTTCAAGGGGGAGATGCCCACACAGTCAGGCATAGACTGTACTGTTGTGATCCTTCAACTTTCCGAGGAGGAAAGGAGTCCCTCTCCTCCCTCCCCTCACACTTGGGGGCTACAGCAAGGTCTTGGGGGATGGCAGGGTCCTGCCTGATCTCCCCCAGCTTAGACCTGACATCAGCCCCGCCTACCCCATGGCCAGTGAGAGGGTGGGCTTCCTGGGGCTGGGTGGCAGGACTCTAAGCCCTTGCTGCTGCTCTGAGTCATCATCGTCATCATCATCAATCGTATTTATTGAGCGCTTACTGTGTGCAGAGCACTATACTAAGCGCTTGGGAAGTACAAGTTGGCAACATATAGAGACGGTCCCTACCCAACAGTGGGGCCCACTGAGTCCTGCCTGTCATCCCTGCCCGAGTCCTTCCCTCCCGGCTCTGCTAGTTTTTCCAAGACTGAAGTAGTCCCTGAAAGCTCACCTCCTCCAGGAGGCCTTCCCAGACTAAGCCCCCTTTCCCCTGCTTCTCCTCCCCTCCCCATCGCCCCGACTCCCGCCCTCTGCTCTACACCCCTCCCCACCCCACAACACTTGTGTATATATGTACATATTTATTATTCTATTTATTTTCTTAATATATATATCATTCTATTTCTTTATGTCGATGCTACTGATTCCTGTTTACTTGTTTTGTTTTGTTTTGGTGTCTGTTTCCCCCCCTTCTAGACTATGAGCCTGTTGTTGGGTAGGGATTGCCTTTATTTATCATTGAATTGTACTTTCCAGGTGCTTAGTACAGTGCTCTGCACACAGTAAGTGCTCGATAAATACAACTGAATGAATGAATGAATGGGTGAGGGTCGCTGTTCACAGAGGGGAGGGAATCCCTTCCCTGGGTGGAGACAAGGACAAGGATTCCCCAGCTTGAACAGTGCAGGGAGGGCCAACTCAAGGGTGAGTGAGTCCATCTTCACTGGGATGGCCTTCTAGACTGTGAGCCCACTGTTGGGTAGGGACCGTCTCTATATGTTGCCAACTTGTACTTCCCAAGCACTTAGTACAGTGCTCTGCACACAGGAAGTGCTCAATAAATACGATTGAATGAATGAATGAGTGGCCCAGTGGGTCTGGAAAGGGTCCAGAGCTTTCTGGGGCCTGGTGCCACCTGGAGATTAGGAGGTCGGGGGGCTTCCTGTTACTGACTCTCCATGCCCCCAGCAGCAATTGGATGAATGGGATTCATTAGTACTATGTTGGTCAGTCAGTTAGTCAGTGATGCTTATTAATAATAATAATAATAATAATAATAATAATAATGGCATTTATTAAACACTTACTATGTGCAAAGCACTGTTCTAAGCACTCGGGAGGTTACAAGGTGATCAGGCTGTCCCACAGGGGGCTCACAGTCTTAATCCTCATTTTATAGATGAGGGAACTGAGGCACAGAGAAGAGACCTGCCCAAAGTCACACAGCTGACAATCGGCAGAGCCGGGATTTGAACCCATGACCTCTGACTCCAAAGCCCGGGCTCTTTCCACTGAGCCACGCTGCTTCTCTATTGAGCATCTGTTGCGTGCAGAGTGCTTTACTAAGCGCTTGGGAGAGTACAGTATCATGGCTTTTTAGATAGGTGGTGGTAACAGGATTGGGCCCAACAGTAGAATCACCCATTGTTGTGATAGGGCTCACAGCTCCCCCTTTTAGACTGTGAGCCCACTGTTGGGTAGGGACTGTCTCTATATGTTGCCAACTTGTACTTCCCAAGTGCTTAGTACAGTGCTCTGCACACAGTAAGCGCTCAATAAATACGATTGATGATGATGATGATAGGGGGGCGGTTAGGTGGGGGTCCCCTCCTTAGCCCAAGGCCCCGGTCTGCGGTTTTAAATGCTTCCTCCTCCCCATCTCGGGAGGGAGAAGTGGAGGTAGCCCCTGACCCTGCACACAAGTAGTTGTGTCAACGGACAAATGTGCAATGTGGCCATCAATCAATCAATCAATCGTATTTATTGAGCACTTACTGTGTGCAGAGCACCGTACTAAGCGCTTGGGAAGTACAAGTTGGCAACATATAGAGACAGTCCCACTGTGTCAAGTCTGCCAGTCTACCGGGAGCTACGGACTGATTGAATGAAAACCGAATTGATATGGTGGGCTACGCCCAGGAAATGTTACTCACACTCAAAGATTTACATGAGCAACACAGAGCAAGATGCTGACAGAGAACTCTGGTCTCTGGCAGGACACTTTGCAAAGGTGCCACGATAGACAAGAAAGTCAAACGGCAAGTCCGGAAGGCCGGCACGATGTTTGGGAGACTGTGATACAGAGTTATTTTATTTTGTTAGTATGTTTGGTTTTGTTCTCTGTCTCCCCCATTTAGACTGTGAGCCCACTGTTGGGTAGGGACTGTCTCTAGATGTTGCCATCTTGTACTTCCCAAGCGCTTAGTACAGTGCTCTGCAGACAGTAAGCGCTCAATAAATACGATTGATTGATACAGAGTGCGGTGGCAGTGAGGTATTAGGCTTCTCGCTAAGGTGAGATGATATTCAATGATATTTGTTAAGTACTTATTATATGCCAGTCTATAGAGCTGTAATACTGTGAAACAAGGACTTCAACCGTGACCTCTTGAACAGTTCCATCAGCACCACTACAGGACCATAATTAACATAAGATGGCAAGTCGGGTTTGAAAAAAAAGAAAGAAAATCTGTGTCCTAATCTCCTGGGTTGCTCAGTGGCACTGGATGGAACATGTATGGAGAATGGGAGAGGACAGGATTCCCAAACAGCTATTTTAAGGTTAACTGAAATCTGATCAAAAATAAGGGGACTGTACTAATTTCAAACAAAATTATAACACAACTGAACCTTTCCTCATTGAGGATATTTTAAAGGCTTTCCCCTCATAGCCAGATCCGTCTGAGGCAGTAAAGGTGAAGGGCCGTTTGGTCTAATATTAACAATTGTTACCGTTAAATGCTTACTGTGTGCTAATCTAATCTCCTGGGTTGTTCAGTGGCACTGGATGGAACGTGTATGGAGAATGGGAGAGGACAGGATTCCCAAACAGCTATTTTAAGGTTAACTGAAATCTGATCAAAAACGAGGCGACCAAGGAAACATTTGAAAGGTGCAATAAAACAGTCTCAGACAATACTACATCCCAGCGGAAACCTGGGAGACACCTGTGGGGAGCTGGCCCACAGACCAACGGGGCACACTGCAGTTCAACAAAGAAATGTCTCCTTTTGAGCTTCGAGAGAACCAGGAGACAAAGAAGTAAAAGCCAAAAGAGAACTAGCCATCGCAAACAACAAATGTGGCAGCACAAAGAAGGATGGTCTTTGTATGCCTGAATGGTGGGTTTGGGAATGAGGGGGCCACGTTGGCCTATTTAGCCTTTTGCATATCCGTTTAACCATTAGAGGCATCTTTGAGTCCTAAGGACACCTATATATACATTTCTATACCTATAGATCTATACATAATTATATATAAATATGGGCACATATATAGGCAACACGTAACAGCCACATAATAATAATAATGATATGGCATTTGTTAAGCGCTTACTATGTGCAAAGCACTGTTCTAAGCGCTGGGGGGGGGATACAAGGTGATCAAGTTGTCCCACGTGGGGCTCACAGTCTTAATCTTCATTTTACAGAAGAGGGAACTGAGGCTCAGAGAAGTTAAGTGACTTGTCCAAGGTCACACAGCAGACATGTGGGGGAGCCGGGATTAGAACCCATGACCTCTGGCTCCCAAGCCCGTGCTCTTTTGTTATATATGTGCCCTCCGTGCCTTTCATTCGGTTGCATTTACTGAGCGCTTTCTGCGCACAGAGCATAGTGTGGTGCTCTGCACACAGTAAGCGCTCAATAAATACGATTGAATGAATGAATGAATGGTTGCCGATAGGGGGGTGGTCATCATCAATATCATCATCATAATAAATGATAATCATAATCCAATGGGGTATTTGTTAAGGGCTTGGTTTCCAATAGGGGGGTGGTCATCATCATCATCATAAATAATAATCATAATCCAATGGGGTATTTGGTAATCGCTTGATTATGTTGCCAAATTGTAATAATAATCATAATCAAACGGGGTATTTGTTAAGTGCTTGGTTTCCATTAGGGGGATGGTCATCATCATCATCATCATTATCATAAATAATAATCATAATCCAATGGGATATTTGGTAATCGCTTGGTTATGTTGCCAAATTGTAATAATAATCATAATCAAACGGGGTATTTGTTAAGTGCTTGGTTTCCATTAGGGGGATGGTCATCATCATCATCATCATTATCATAAATAATAATCATAATCCAATGGGATATTTGGTAATCGCTTGGTTATGTTGCCAAATTGTAATAATAATCATAATCCAATGGGGTATTTGTTAAGCGCTTGGTTTCCGTTAGGGGGATGGTCATCATCCTCATCATTATCATTATCGTAAATACTAATCATAATCCAATGGGGCATTTGGTAATCGCTTGGTTATGTTGCCAAATTGTAATAATAATCATAATCCAATGGGGTATTTGTTAAGCGCTTGGTTTCCGTTAGGGGGATGGTCATCATCCTCATCATTATCATTATCGTAAATAATAATCATAACCCAATGGGGTATTTGGTAAACGCTTGGTTATGTTGCCAAATTGTACTTTCCCAAGCGCTTAGTACAGTGCTCTGCACACAGTAAGCACTCAATAAATACAATTGAATGAATTGAATGAATATGTGCATATGTATTTTTAGTGGTATTTGTTAAGTACTTATTATATGCCAGGCACTGTACCTTGCGCTGGGGTAGATATTAGCTAATCAGGTTAGTTGCAGTCCCTATTCCATATGTGGCTCACCGTCTTCATGCCCATTTGACAGATGAGGTAACAGAGGCACAGAGAAATGAGGTGACTTGTCCAAGGTCACACAGCAGAAAAGCAATGGAACTGGGATTAGAACCCAGGCCCTTCTGACTCCCACACTGCTTCTTAGATATGCATCATATATAAATTTGAACTCTCATGGGCAGAAAGTGAAATTTCAAACAAAATTATAACACAACTGAACCTTTCCTCACCTCCTTCCTTTCCCCACAGCACCTGTATATATATATATGTTTGTACATATATATTACTCTATTTATTTATTTATTTTACTTGTATATATTCATTCTATTTATTTTATTTTGTTAATATGTTTGGTTTTGTTCTCTGTCTCCCCCTTCTAGACTGTGAGCCCACTGTTGGGTAGGGACCGTCTCTATATGTTGCCAACTTGTACTTCCCAAGCGCTTAGTACAGTGCTCTGCACACAGTAAGCGCTCAATAAATATGATTGAATGAATGAATGAGGATATTTTAAAAGGCTTTCCCTCATAGCCAGATCTGTCTGTGGCAGTAAAGGTGAGGGGCCATTTGGTCTAATATAAACAATTGTTACTGTTAAATGCTTACTATGTGCTAAGCACTGCGCTAAACACTGGGGTCGACACAAGATGATCAGACCGGACAGTTTCCAATCCTCAAGGGTCTCACAGACTAAGTAGGAGGGAGAACAGATGTTAAAGTGTGGCTCAGTGGAAAAGAGCCCGGGCTTTGGAGTCAGAGGTCAAGGGTTCATCATCATCATCATCATCATCATCATCAATCGTATTTATTGAGCGCTTACTATGTGCAGAGCACTGTACTAAGCGCTTGGGAAGTACAAATTGGCAACATATAGAGACAGTCCCTACCCACCAGTGGGCTCACAGTCTAAAAGGGGGAAACAGAGAACAAAACCAAACATACTAACAAAATAAAATAAATAGAATGGATATGTACAAATAAAACAAATAAATAAATAAATAGAGTAAAAAAATATGTACAAACATATATACATATATACAGGTGCTGTGGGGAAGGGAAGGAGGTAAGATGGGGGGGATGGAGAGGAAGGAAATCCCGGCTCTGCCAAAATGTCAGCTGTGTGACTTTGGGCAAGTCACTTGACTTCTCTGGGCCTCAGTGACCTCATCTGTAAAATGGGGATGAAGACTGTGAGCCCCCCGTGGGACAACCTGATCACCTTGTAACCTCCCCAGTGCTTTGCACATAGTAAGTGCTTAATAAATGCCATTATTATTTTACAGCTGAGGAAACGGTGGTTCAGAGAATTTAAGTGACTTGTCCAAGGTCACATTCCTGGCTAGCAAGGAATCTTTTGGTCAAACTGAAATAACGTTTCTCGATGTGTGATGATCCGGGGTCACCTTAAGGAGAAACTCCGGCCCGGTGACCAGCCTTCCTTCAGGGCCAGTTGACCCAACAGTACTGTTGGCCCCTGAAATGCCCCAAGCCCACAGTCATCTTGATGTTAGCCTCATTTTGGGGGCAGCGGTACCATCTGTTCTGCTCTTCTGGGAAACCCCAAAGCTTATTCCTCCTGTGACATAAGGAGGATTTTAGTCTGGGCCTCAAGAGCTGGCGGTCATTCTAGGTACGAACATCACCTCTCCGATCTATATTTAGCATTGCTAATCTTACTATTTCAGTCTTGGGGGGAAGGAGGGAGAGAGAAGCTACTTACCTTGAAAACAGGCCAGAGGATTATTCACTAGGGTCCGTGGGAGAGTTTCTTACATTCAAAGTGTGAAACAGAGATAAGCTTCAACCTGAAAAGTGATTCATTCGGGCTCAAGTGCCAACAACAAATCCCAGAGTTAGATACAGCTGGAGCAGGATCCCAGCTGGCTGGGATGGCCATCTCCATGCCGGAAACAGGTTGGCTGAGGGCACCGTGGTGCTTTTTTTGTTTTTTTCAGTGGTATTTGTTAAGCTCTTACTATGTACTGGGTTAGATACAAGAGGTTGGACACAATCTGTGTCCCACGTGGGGCTCACAGTCTTAATCCCCATTTTACACATTACGGTAACTGAGACCCAGAGAAGTGAAGTGACTTCCCCAAGATCATTCATTCATTCAATCGTAGTTATTGAGCGCTTACTGTGTGCAGAGCACTGTAATAAGCGCTTGGGAAGTCCAAGTTGGCAACATACAGAGACGGTCCCTACCCAACAGCGGGCTCACAGTCTAGAAGCGGGACACAGACAACAAAACAAAGCATATTAGCAAAATAAAATAGAGTAATAAATCTGTACAAACATATATACAGGTGCTGTGGGGAGGAGAATCAATCAATCAATCAATAGTATTTATTAAGCGCTTACTGTGTGCAGAGCACTGTGCTAAGCTCTTGGGAAGTACAAGTTGGCAACATACAGAGACAGTCCCTACCCAACAGTGGGCTCACAGTCTAGAAGGGGGAGACAGAGAACAAAACCAAACATACTAACAAAATAAAATAAATAGAATAGATATGTACAGGTAAAATAAATAAACAAATAGAGTAATAAATACGCACAAACATATATACATATATACAGGTGCTGTGGGGAAGGGAAGGAGGTAAGATGGGGGGATGGAGAGGGGGACGAGGGGGAGAGGAAGGAAGGGGCTCAGTCTGGGAAGCCCTCCTGGAGGAGGTGAGCTCTCAGTAGGGCCTTGAGAGCTAGCTTGGCGGATAGGCAGAAGGGGCAGATGGGGAAGGCACTAGGCCCAGCTGCTTCTCTATGCGTCTCTGAGGGGAAGCAGCGTGGCTCAGTGGAAAAGAGCCTGGGTTTTGCAGTCAGAGGTCATGGGTCCAAATCCCAGCTCCGCCAATTGCCAGCTGTGTGACTATGGGCAAGTCACTTCACTTCTCTGGGCCTCAGTTCCCTCATCTGTAAAATGGGGATGAAGACTGTGAGCCCCACATGGGACAACCTGATCACCTTGTATCTACCCCAGCGCTTAGAACGGTGCTTTGCACATAGTAAGCGCTTAACAGATACCAACATTATTATTATTATTATTATTATTACCTCAGCGCTTAACAATCAATCAATCAATCGTATTTATTGAGCGCTTACTGTGTGCAGAGCACTGTACTAAAGACCATCATCATTATTATTATTATGTAGGTAGTGCTCAGGATGGAGCGGGGCCCGCCATTCAGCTTGGAGGGGCTTCCACAGGCTTTCGCACAGCAGACAAGTGGCCAAGCCGGAATTAGAACCCAGGTCCTTCTGACTCCCGGGCCCCCTGTTCCACTAAGCCACGATGCTTCCCACACACAGGCACATGAGCAGAAGCAGCGTGGCTCAGTGGAAAGAGCCCGGGCTTTGGAGTCAGAGGTCATGGGTTCAAATTCCGGCTCCGCCAACTGTCAGCTGTGTGACTTTGGGCAAGTCACTTCACTTCTCTGGGCCTCAGTTTCCTCATCTGTAAAATGGGGATTAACACTGCGAGCCACCCTGTGGGACAACCTGATCACCTTGTAAGCTCCCCAGCGCTTAGAACAGTGCTTTGCACATAGTAAGCGCTTAACAAATACCATCATCATTATTATTATTATGTGCAAAAAGCGAATTCCCCTGATGCCGAGTCATCACCTTAGGAAGTGACGTTCACAGGTCGTCACCACCGGAGCTACAAGGGTACTTGACAACACACACACAGCCTGCCATGGTTCAGAACACCACCATCCCACAAAACTCATAATAATAATAATTATTATTATTATGGTATTTGTTAAGTGTTTACTCTATGCCAGGCACTGTACTAAGCGCTGGGGTGGATACAAGCAAATCGGGTTAGACACAGTCCCTGTCCCATGTGGGGCTCACAGTCTCAATCCCTATTTTAAAGATGAGGTAACTGAGACAAAGGGAAGTAAAGTGACTCGCCCAGAGTCACACAGTAGATAAGTGTAAAACAGTTACCTCATCTGTCAAATGGGGATTAAGACTGTGAGCCCCACGTGGGACAACCTGATCACCCTGTATCCTCCCCAGCGCTTAGAACAGTGCTTTGCACATAGTAAGCGCTTAACAAATGCCAGTTATTATTATTATTATTATTATTATTATTATTATTATTAAGTGGCAGAGCTGGGGGATTAGAAACCATGACCTTCGGACTCCCAGCCCCATAGAGAAGCAGTGTGGCTCAGTGGAAAGAGCCCGGGCTTTGGAGTCAGAGGTCATGGGTTCAAATCCCGGCTCTGCCAATTGTCAGCTGTGTGACTGTGGGCAAGTCACTTCACTTCTCTAGGCCTCAGTTCCCTCATCTGTCAAATGGGGATTAAGACTGTGAGCCCCCCCGTGGGACAACCTGATCACCTTGTAACCTCCCCAGCGCTTAGAACAATCAATCAATCAATCAATCGTATTTATTGAGCGCTTACTATGTGCAGAGCACTGTACTAAGCGCTTGGGAAGTACAAATTGGCATCACATAGAGACAGTCCCTACCCAACAGTGGGCTCACAGTCTAAAAGGGGGAGACAGAGAACAGAACCAAACATACCAACAAAATAAAATAAGTAGGATAGAAATGTACAAGTAAAATAAATAAATAAATAGATAGAGTAATAAATATGTACAACCATATATACATATATACAGGTGCTGTGGGGAAGGGAAGGAGGTAAGACGGGAGGATGGAGAGGGGGACGAGGGGGAGAGGAAAGAAGGGGCTCAGTCTGGGAAGGCCTCCTGGAGGAGGTGAGCTCTCAGCAGGGCCTTGAAGGGAGGAAGAGAGCTAGCTTGGCGGAGGGGCAGAGGGAGGGCATTCCAGGCCCGGGGGAGGACGTGGGCCGGGGGTCGATGGCGGGACAGGCGAGAGCGAGGTACAGTGAGGAGATTAGTGGTGGAGGAGCGGAGGGTGCGGGCTGGGCAGTAGAAGGAGAGAAGGGAGGTGAGGTAGGAGGGGGCGAGGTGATGGACAGCCTTGAAGCCCAGGGTGAGGAGTTTCTGCTTGATGCGCAGATTGATCGGTAGCCATTGGAGGTTTTTTGAGGAGGGGAGTAATATGTCCAGGGCGTTTCTGGACAAAGATAAGCCGGGCAGCAGCATGAAGTATGGATTGAAGTGGAGAGAGACACGAGGATGGGAGATCAGAGAGAAGGCTAGTGCAGTAGTCCAGACGGGATAGGATGAGAGCTTGAATTAGCAGGGGTAGCGGTTTGGATGGAGAGGAAAGGGCGGATCTTGGCAATGTTGCGGAGCTGAGACCGGCAGGTTTTGGTGACGGCTTGGATGTGAGGGGTGAATGAGAGAGCGGAGTCGAGGATGACACCAAGGTTGCGGGCTTGTGAGACGGGAAGGATGGTAGTGCCGTCAACAGAGATGGGAAAGTCAGGGAGAGGACAAGGTTTGGGAGGGAAGACAAGGAGCTCAGTCTTCGACATGTTGAGCTTTAGGTGGCGGGCGGACATCCAGATGGAGATGTCCTGAAGGCAGGAGGAGATGCGAGCCTGGAGGGAAGGGGAGAGAGCAGGGGCAGAGATGTAGATCTGCATGTCATCAGCGTAGAGATGATAGTTGAAGCCGTGGGAGCGAATGAGGTCACCAAGGGAGTGAGTGTAGATTGAGAACAGAAGGGGACCAAGCACTGAACCTTGGGGAACCCCCACAGTAAGAGGATGGGAGGGGGAGGAGGAGCCTGCAAAAGAGACTGAGAAAGAACGACCGGAGAGATAAGAGGAGAACCAGGAGAGGACGGAGTCTGTGAAGCCAAGGTCAGATAACGTGTTGAGGAGAAGGGGGTGGTCCACAGTGTCAAAGGCAGCTGAGAGGTCGAGGAGGATTAGGACAGAGTATGAGCCGTTGGATTTGGCAAGCAGGAGGTCATTGGTGACCAGCAGGAGGTGGAGGTGACCAGCAGGGGAACAGTGCTTTGCACATAGTAAGCACTTAATAAATGCCCTCATTATAATTATTATGCTCTATCCACTGAGCGCTGTTTTCATCTGGCAGCCAGGCTGAGCCAAAGGACTTGCCTATCTTTACTTCTCGTCAACTGGAAACAACTTAAAAAACAAACAAAAAAAGAAACGTCTTTTCTGCCGTTTGGGAAGAACAGGAACTGCGCTGGAAAAACAATGGGTTCGGGGATATAATAAGGATAAAAAAAAGCCCACGTGGTGGGGTTGCTCCGCTTCCTCTTTTGTGTGGACTAATGATAGGGGATGTATTTCCAGAACCCCTGCTCTTGACTCCCTGAAGATGTGCAAATAAAGGGAGGAAAGAGGAGCAATGCTGAGAAAGATTAACTGTGAGCCACCCCCATTTTATTAATGCGGCCCTGTGGTTCTTGTCCCAGACCATCTCCTCTATCTTCTCCTTCTTTCGAGCTAGGGAGTTTCGAGAATGTGGCTGGAAATATTCAAACTGTAAAGCAAGTCCATAAAAATGAAAGATCAGATGAATGCCTTGGGTTGAGTTTGTTTTTTCTGCTTTAAAAGATTCATTGTCCTTCTTTCGTGTCTACTCACTGAGTTGCTCCAGGGGTCCAAGGTGCTTTGGTACCCAATGCTCTAAAGTTTCAATTTCCCCATAATGGATCCTTTGTGTAGAGTGCGATTACGTTGACACCAATCAATCATTTCAGGACTAGGTCGGGTCATAAGATTACACATGCCATTGAGTCAGAGGTCAGAGGTTCAAATCCCGGCTCCGCCAATTGTCAGCTGGGTGACTTTGGGCAAGTCACTTCACTTCTCTGGGCCTCAGTGACCTCATCTGTAAAATGGGGATTAAGACTGTGAAACCCCCTGTGGGACAACCTAATCACCTTGTAACCTCCCCAGCGCTTAGAACAGTGCTTTTCCGTGGTCACCTGCTTCACCAGGAAGCAGCCTGGCCTAGTGGAAAGAGCACGGGAGTGGGAATCAGAGGACCTGGGTTCTAATGCCAGTGCATACACACATTTCCAGAATCCCAGCTCCTCTTTGGGATGCCGCAGGAATCAAGCTGTCCAGGATTCCTCAGCTTGAGCGCAGTCCCGCAGAGGAGCGGGAATCTGAGGGACCTGAAGACAGCTCACAGTCTTGGCAGAATTGGCACAACCTCCGGGGGAAGGAAGCTCTTCAGGGGCTTCATCCATACATTCATTCGTTCAATCGTATTTACTCAGTGCTTACTGTGTGCAGAGCACTGTACTAAGCGCTTGGAAAGTACAATACAGCAATAAAGAGAGACAATCCCAGCCCATAATGGGCTTACAGTCCTTATCCCACATTACCGTCTCAATCCCCATTTTACAGATGAGGTAACCGAGACACAGAGAAGTGAGGCGACTTGCCCAAGGTCACACGACAGACAAATGGCAGAACCAGGATTAGAATCCATGACCTAACTACTCCCAGGCCCGTGCTCTATCCAACCACGTCATCTTGCTTCTCGAGTTAAGTGACTTTCCCAGGCCCCACATCAGGTAATGATGGAGGCAGCATTAGAACCTCTGACTCCAAAGCCCGGGCTCTTTCCATTGAGCCAGCGGGATGGCAGCACGGAGGAGGTGTTAATAAGCATTATTAAGGCCACATCTTCCAGAGGCCTTCCCCAATTAAGCCCTCTTTCCCCCAGCTCTCTCTCCCTTCTGCATTTTCTAAACACTTAAATCCGTGACTTCTGGGCATTTGATATTTGCTCCACCCTCTACCCCACAGCACTTTCATTCATTCAATCGTATTTATTGAACGCTTACTGTGTGCAGAGCACTGTACTAAGCACTTGGGAAGTACAAGTTGGCAACATATAGAGACGGTCCCCTACCCAGCAGTGGGCTTATGTACATAGAAGCAGAGTGGCTCAGTGGAAAGAGCCCGGGCTTAGGAGTCAGAGGTCATGGGTTCTAATCCCGGCTCTGCCACATGTCTGCCGCATATGTTGCCCACTTGTACTTCCCAAGCACTTACTACAGTGCTCTGCACACAGTAAACTCTTAATAAATATGATTGAATGAATCATCATCATCATCAATCGTATTTATTGAGCGCTTACTGTGTGCAGAGCACTGTACTAAGCACTTGGGAAGTACAAATTGGCAACATATAGAGACAGTCCCTACCCAACAGAGGGCTCACAGTCTAAAAGGGGGAGACAAAACCAAACATACTAACAAAATAAAATAAATAGAATAGATATATACAAGTAAAATAAATAAATAAATAAATAAACACTTAAATAAATAAATAAATAGAGTAATAAATATGTACAAACATATATACATATATACAGGTGCTGTGGGGAAGGGAAGGAGGTAAGATGGGGGGATGGAGAGGGGGACGAGGGGGAGAGGAAGGAAGGGGCTCAGTCTGGGAAGGCCTCCTGGAGGAGGTGAGCTCTCAGCTGTGTGACCTTGGGCAAGTCACTTAACTTCTCTGAGCCTCAGTTACCTCATCTGTAAAATGAGGATGAAGACTGTGAGTCCCACGTGGGGCAACCTGATCACCTTGTATCCCCCCAGCGCTTAGAACACATAGTAAGCACTTAACAAATGCCATCATTATTATTATTACGAATCTTTTAATTATATACTATAAATTATTTATTCAGACGAACGTCTGCCTCCCCGTTTACATTGTAAACTCATTGCATTCTGTTGTATTGTTCCCTCCCAAATGCTTAGCACAGTGCTCTGCACATAATAAACCCTCAATAAATACCATCGATTGATTGATTGAATGAGGCTATGCAGTCTCCTTTTTCTCCTCGTCTCCCAACTGTCCTCTTCCTTCCTCTTCTGTCCTCTTCCTTTGTCCTTCTCCTCTTTAGCAGCAACAGACACCACCAATGCTAACCCACCTTTATTGGTTTAGTTTTCTTTGGAAAAAGTTCAGGCCTGGGAGATGGAAGAATTGGCCTCTAATCCCAGCTCTGTCTGCTATGTGACCTTGGGCAAGTCCCTTAGGCTCTCCGTGCCTCTGTTCCCACAAATGTGAAATGGAGAGAAATGATCACATCTCCCTCCCTCTTAAATGGTAAACTCTACGTAGGACAGAGAGAGTATTTGATCTGATTATCTTGTACCTATCCCAGAACTTAGCACAGTATTCAGCACATAGTAAGCCCTTAATAAATTCCATGAATGAAACCCCAAACCCTGTGTAATGGGAGATTCTGGCATGGCCAGGACTTTACATTTCTTATATCAATCAAATAATAAAAATATTAATAATAATAATGGCATGTATTAAGCACTTATTATGTGCAAAGCTCTGTTCTAAGCACTGGGAAGGTTACAAGGTGATCAGGTTGTCCCTCGGGGGGGCTCACAGTCTTAATCTCCATTTTACAAATGAGGTAACTGAGGTACAGAGAAGTTAAGTGAATTGCCCAAAGTCACACAGCTGACAATTGGCGGAGCCGGGATTTGAACCCATGACCTCTGACTCCAAAGCCTGGGCTCTTTTCCACTGAGCCACACTACTTCTATCCCAGCACTGAGCACAGTATTCAGCACATGGTAAGTCCTTAATAAATACCATGAATGAAACCCCAAACCCTGTGTAATGGGAGATACTGGCATGGCCAGGACTGCATATTTCGTATAGCAATCGAATGTATTTATTGAGTGCTTACTGTGTGCAGAGCACTGTGCAGAGCACTGTACAGAGCACTTGGGAGAGTACGATGTAACAAAGTTGGTAGACCTGTTTCTTGTCTTTAGAGGCAGGTTATAAGATGTCTGTAAAACGGGGATTGAGACTGTGAACCCCACGTGCGACAGGGACTGTGTCCAACCGATTTGCTTGTATCCACCCAAGCGGTCAGTACAGTGCCTGGCACATAATAAGTGCTTAACAAATACCACGATGATTATTATTCCGAACCAGACTGCCGCCACTTGGGTGGTGACAGCAGTGGCTGTACTTCAGCAGCAAGGGCTCGCAGTCTAAAAGGGCTGAGCCGCTTACATTTTTCAGATTTTGCCTGTTACAAAAACCATTTTACAGATGAGGAAACTGAGGCCTAGAGAGGTTGAGTGACTAGTACGGGATTACCCAGCAAGTCAGTGGCAGAACTGGGAATAATCTCTTACTCCCGGGCCCACGTCATTATTTAATAATAATAATAGTAATAATAATAATAATCATGGCATTTGTTAAGGGCTTACTATGTGTGAAGCACTGTTCTAAGCGCTGGGGGAGAATAAAAGGTGATCAGGTCATCCCACGTGGGGCTCACAGTCTTAATCCCCATTTTACAGATGAGGTAACTGAGGCTCAGAGAAGTTAAGTGACTTGCCCAAGGTCACTCAGTAGACATGTGGCGGAGCAGGGATTAGAACCCATGACCTCTGACTCCCAAGCCCGGGCTCCTTCCACTGAGCCACGCTGCTTCTCATATTATTTGTATTAATGATTTATTTATTTGCATTTTTATACAAATGCATCATTTATTATTTGTTATGATGCATTAAAATGCAAATACATTGTTATAATGCAAATATATTATTTATACAAATAAATACAAATTTATTTGTATTAATATCTGTCTCTCCCTCTAGATTGTAAGCTTGCTGTTGACAGTGTGTGTCTCTGTTCATTCATTCAATCATATTTACTGAGCGCTTACTGTGTGCAGAGCACTGTACTAAGCGCTTGGGAAGTACAAGTTGGCAACACACAGAGACAGTCCCTACCCAACAGCGGGCTCACAGTCTAGAAGGGGGAGACAGAGAACAAAACATATTAACAAAATAAAATAAATAGAATATGTACAAGTAAAATAAATACATTGTTATATTGTACTCACCCAAGCTCTCAGTACACTGCTCTGCACACGGTAAGCGCTCTGTAAATACGATTGAATGAATGAAGAATGAATGCACTCTCCACTAGGGCCACACTACTTCTCTGTCCCTTGATAGAAGAGGCTCTTAACGTTTGTGAATAACAATTAGGATAATTATTATTATAAAAGTATTTGTTAAGTGCCTCCTATGTGCCAATCAAATCAGACACAGTCCTTATCCCATATGGGGCTCACAGTCTAAGACGGAGGGAGAATCCCCAGTTTTACAGATGAGGAAACTGGGGCACAGGGAGGTGAAGTGATTTGCCCAAGGCCTCCCAACAGACAAGTGGAGGAGCCGGGATGAGAACCCAGGTTTCCTCCCTTCCCATCCTGTGCTCTTTCTTCTGGATCATGATGGAAACCCACCAAGTCCCCTATGGCAGCCCCTCACTTGCGAAAGAGAACCGTGACATTCCTGATTTTTTGGAGCGAGTCTGTCAACAGGGGACTGGGAACCAGGAACGTCACCTGAACAAGAAACCGATGGAGAAATAAATTGAATATAGATTTTTTTTTTAAGAGTTTTGGCTACAGGCACTTCTCATTAGAGGTCGAAACAATCTTTCCAACTAATTGTTCTCGAAATTCATCCATCCCGGCTTTCTAAGCAAAGAGGTTAAATTGATCCGATCGATGTTAGAGGGCCTGGGGATGAAACCAATTAGATCTTCCTAATGTACTTTAATCTTCAGAGGACACTGCAGCAATGATACTCTCCCTGCATTTCGGCCCACAGATTTATTAATTACTCTCCTGCGAGAAACTCCAGTACCTGGATAACCCTCAGGCAGCAGGGTAGGAGGGAGGAGATGAAGAAGCTCGGGTTAGATTGGGGAGGGCTTCTCACAGATAGAGTTACCATTTTACCTTGAACCTGTTAGGGGGAAACCCAGACACAAGGATTATCATAATAATCGTGAGCACCGGGAAAGGCACAGTCAGATCCAAACTTCTTCATTCATTCAATGGGGGAGTCTCCCACAAACCTTATTTCAGAGATTTCCCCCATCCAGTCCTCACCCGTTTTCCATGGTCACCTGCTTCACTGGGAAGCAGCCTGGCCTAGTGGAAAGAGCACGGGAGTGGGAATCAGAGGCTCTGGGTTCTAATGCTGCCTCCACCATTACCTGATGTGGGGCCTGGGGAAAGTCACTTAACTCGAGAAGCAAGATGACGTGGTTGGATAGAGCACGGGCCTGGGAGTAGTTAGGTCATGGATTCTAATCCTGGTTCTGCCATTCGTCTGTCGTGTGAACTTGGGCAAGTCGCCTCACTTCTCTGTGTCTCGGTTACCTCATCTGTAAAATGGGGATTGAGACGGTAATGTGGGATAAGGACTGTGTCCAATCCGATTTGCTAGTACCCATCCCAGCACTAAGTATAGTGCCCGGCTCAAAGTAAGCACTTAACAAGTACCAAAATTATTATGATTATCCTTGCCTCAGTTTTCTACATTCTGTAAAACGAGGATGAAATTTCCTGTTCTCCTATCCTCTTAGACCATAAGCCCCACATGGAAGGGGGACTGTGTCTGAACTGCTTGGGTGATATTACCCCAGCGTTTAGTACAGTGCTTGGCACATAGGAGGTGCTTCGCAAATACCACTATTATAAGAAGTTTCAGGAAAAGGGGTAGTGTAAGGTGAGAGGAACATAAGGACACAACCTCAAGGAATAATCTCTTCCAGATGCCTCCACCAGTCAAACTAAGGCTTCTGAGCTTGGCTGTGTTGAAAGTACTAGCCCCAAATCTTCCAACATGTGGGATAAACAGGCTACATCACTGGGTCATTCAGACGCACTTGGGGCTCCATAAAATGGTTTCAAACCGCCATTAGGCTTGCCCTGCTCAGTCACGACCGCATCATTTTCTGGGCTTCTTGCCCACACTCTTATCTCCTTCCAAACTCCCCCCAAAACACAGAATGAAGCGGAGCAAATCAGAGCGAGCCCGAAGAAAGGCAGCAGAAAAGCCAGGAACAAATATCCCTGAAAGGGAACATGACAGGAGACAAAACGAGCTTTGTGAAGTTGGCTTTCCTTGTGCTGCATTTTACCATGCCTTTCCAAACTTCGTTAATTTAAAGAGGAGGGTTGACACTTCGGTCATTCCATTTGACAGATTCTACTGGCAGTGCCCTCTCATTCAACTCGTCCCCACAGCACTTATGTACATATCTGCAATTTATTAATTTATATTTCTGTTGGCCTCCCCCTCTAGACCGTGAGCTCCGCGTGGGCAGATAATGTGTCTGTTATATTTTTATATTATACTCTCGCAAGAGTTTAGTACAGTACTCCGCTCAACATCTATGACTGATTGATTGATTATTGCTCCTGCATCATCATCATTGTCGTGACAATCAATGCCACTACCATTAACATCATTCTTCTCAACTCCCCTCCCCATATCACCTTCATCACCAACATCATCATCATCATGAGTGCTTACAAGGTGGGAAGTGCAAAACCACTACTTTTCCTCTCCTCCCTTTCTCTAGCCACCATGAAAGTAATAGTGATGATAAGGACATTTAATTTAGTGCTTGTTAATTATAATAATAATGGCATCTATTAATTGCTTACTATGTGCAAAGCACTGTTCTAAGTGCTGGTGAGGTTACAAGGTGATCAGGTTGTCCCACGGGGGGCTCATAGTCTTAATCCCAATTTTACAGATGAGGTAACTGAGGTACAGAGAAGTTAAGTGACTTGCCCAAAGTCACACAGCTGACGTGTCAGAGCGGGGATTTGAACCCATGACCTCTTACTCCAAAGCCCGTGCTCTTTTCCACTGAGCCACGCTGCTTCTCTTATGTCTCAAATATTGTGATAAAAAATGATGGTATTTGTTCAGCACTTGCTATGTATTCTAAGTGCTGGGGAAGATACAAGGTTATGGGTATTTTATCCCCATTCTGCAGATGAGGAAACTGAGGCACAGAGAAGCTAGGTGACTTGTCTAAGGTCACACAGAGGCAAGAGGCAGAGCTGGGATGAGAAACAATCCCACGTTCTTTCCACTAGTCCAAGCTGCCCTCATAAACTGCCATGCTGTCCAGCCCTCTCTCCTCCTCAACCCACAGTTCCTCTCATTTTTACGTTTTCATTTCATTCATTCATTCAATCATATTTATTGAGTGTTTACTGTGTGCAGAGCACTGTACTAAGCGCTTGGGAAGTACAAGTTGGCAACATATAGAGACGGTCCCTACCCAACAATGGGCTCACAGTCTAGAAGGGGGAGACAGACAACAAAACAAAACATGTGGACAGGTGTCAAGTCGTCAGAACAAATAGAATTAAAGCTAAATGCACATCATTAACAAAATAAATAGAATAGTAAATATGTACAAGTAAAATAGAGTAATAAATCTGTACAAACATATCTACAGGTGCTGTGTGGAGGGGAAGAAGGTAGGGCCGGGGGGATGGGGAGGGGGAGAGGAAAAAGGGGGCTCAGTCTGGGAAGGCCTCTTGGAGGAGGTGAGCTCTCAGTAGGGCTTTGAAGGGAGGAAGAGAACTAAATAGGTGGAGGTGTGGAGGGAGGGTATTCCAGGCCAATGGAAGGACATGGGCCTCATTGTCGTAGTCATTACAAGCTCACAGAGGAATCTGGGCAGGATTTTGGAATGATGGAGAAAACCAAATTCAATATCTGAGATAGTTCCCTCAGGGCAATTCAGGCCATGTGAAGCAGCCTGGCCTAGTGGACAGAGAACAGGCCTGGGAGTAAGAAGGACCGGGGTCCTAACCTCAGCTCTGCCACTTGTGTGCCAAGTGACCTTGGGCAAGTCACTTCACTTCTCAGGGCCTCAGTTACCTCGTCTATAAAATGGGGATTAAGACTGTGAGCCCCAGGTGGGGAAGTGGACTTTGTCCAACATGATAATTTACACCAGTGACTGGCACATAGTAAGCACTTAACAAATACCATTAAAAAAACCCAAAAAACTCATGCCACACACCCTGACATCCCTCTTGACACCCACCCCGCTGAAATTTTTATAAAGGGTTCCTTTGTCACTGAAAGAAGCTGTGTGTATGTGTGTGATCCCATGGAAACTAGCTGAAAAAGAATGATAGCACTGTACAGCAGGAGGTACAGTCATTGGCTCAACCCAGAGGAGCATGACCTCGAAAGGAATAAGAAACGGAATGTGGGTTGATTTTTTCCAGAGAGTTTGAAAACATTTTGTGGATGCCAGATAGTGTAGGACTGGCAGATGGCATGACAGATGCTGTGAGATAAAAGTGACTTACTACTAGGTGAACCATAAAAAAACAAACAAGAGGACAGGGAAAAAGAAAACACTCCATCCGTTGTGGTGGCCATTTCTCTTTGACGCTAAAATTCTGCTATAGCAGAATTCCAAAGGATTATGGGATGCAATTGAAGTTTGCCAATTCCTTTTCACTGATCATTGGCATTCTAAATTTAATGAGCAGAGTGGATACACTTTTCTGTTTGTCAATGGACCAGAAACTCTAAGTTAAATTAAAAACTAAAGTGAAGAAAAAAACATCAAAGCTGTGCTGCTATACTGCAGGCTACGATGATTCGCATCCGCTGGCCAAGTTCTCTGCTGAATAGCGAGCATAAGCTAATTGGAATCTGACCTCTAATTTTAGAAACACTTCCAAAATAATTTTAAAAGGCAATTACAAGAACATCCAACGTTTACACAGCACCTTATCCATGTTGCTAAGAAGGCTTTCAACCTTTCAATAATTCAGCATTCTATCACCACTAGGTATTGGGGCAGGGGACCGATATTGTCACCTCATTTTAGGGGACAGTGGGGGGACTGAGGAATATGAGAATTAAGTGACTTGCTCAAGACTTCACAGCAGAGCATTCAGCTCAGTGAGTGTCTAATTGGACTCGAGAGCTGTGTATGAAATGAAAGAGGTTAATTGACGAAAAGCAGCATGACCTAATGAATAGAGCATGGGCCTGGGACTCAGAAGAACCTGAGTTCTAATCCCAGCTCCACCGCTTGTCTTCTGTGTGACCTTGGGCAAGTCACTTCACTTCTCTGAGCCTCATCTGTAAAATGGGGTTTAAGACCGGAGCCCCATGAGGGACACGCTTCTCACCCTGCCTTGATCTCAGCTATCTCACCACCAACCCCAGGCTTACGTCCTGCCTCTGTCCTGGAATGCCCTCCTTCTTCAAATCCGACAGACAATTACTCTCCCCCCACCTCAAAAGCCTTATTGTGCTTTGCACATAGTAAGCGCTTAATAAATGCCATCATTATTATTGAAGGCCCATCTCCTCCAAGAGGCCTTGCCTGACTAAGCCCCTCTTTCCTCTTCTCTCACTCCCTTCTGCGTCACCCTGACTTGCTCCCTTTGGTCATCCCCCCTTCCAGCCCTCCAGCACCTAGGTACATATCTGTAATTTATTTATTTATATTAATGTCTGCCTCCCCTCCATAGATGGTAAGCTTGTTGTGGGCGGGGAATGTGTCTGTTTATTGTTGTACTCTCCCAAACAATAGAGTACAGTTTATTGCTGTACTCTCCCAAACACTTAGTACAGTGCTCGCCACAGAGTTAATGCTCAATAATTACAACTGAATGAATGAATATGGACGGCGTTGAACCTGATTACTTTATACCTGCTCCACTGCTTAGAACAGGTCCTGGCACATAGTAAGTGCTTAACAAATACCATAAAAACAAAAACAAAAACAGAGGAACTAGAAAGTGGGCTTACAAGTGCTGGCTTTCATCTCCAGTGCCTCGCTAGTTCAACGTGGGACCAGTGAGCTCAACAGTATTAGGTGCGTAGTGTGGAAAGCAGAGGGGATCACCAATGTATAAACTAGGTTTGGTAAATCTGAAAGGGTCACAACAGATCAGCTGCAGAGTGGGTAAGCAGAGCAGTTGTTCTTTCTTTGACTACCACCATGCTGAGCCAACCTCCAAGGCTGGTGGCCTCTTCAGCCAGTAAGCGACTCATGTTTCCCTCTCAGGATGGGTTTCCTTTTGAGAAGATCCAAGAAAATCTCTATTTTAGCCTTTTCCCCTGCCTCCTTCTCAGTCAGTCTGTCAATCGTTCTTATTGAGCGCTTACTGTGCTTAGTACTTGGGAGAATACGTTATAACAGACACATTCCCTGCCCACATCGAGCTTACGGTTTAGAGGGGGTGGCAGATATTAATGTAAATCAGTATGTTACAGATATGTATGTAAGTGTCGTGGGGTTGGGAGGGGGGAGAAATAAAGGGAGCAAGTCAGGGTGACACAGAAGAGAGAGGGAGAAGAGGAAAGGAAGGCTTAGTTAGGGAAGGCCTCTTGGAGATGTGCCTTCAAGGCTGCGAAGCAGGGGAAATATGAGGAGGGAGGACCTTTCAGGTCAGAGGCCTCCTCACATCTCCTATTTCCACATACCTCCTCTGATCCCAGTGGTAAAGGAGCACGCTGAGGCCAGGGCCGGTTTCAGACACTGGGACTGTCTGGAGGAGGAAAATTTACCCTCCCCATCTCTAGAGTGGCCAGCCCACTGACCACGGCCTTGCATGCTTTACACTAGGTACTCAAGGTAATCTTACCTTCAAGACATGTTTTCTTGGGTGTCCCACCCACACCTCATACTTAACATGTCCAAAAGCAAACTCCTTATTTTCCCACCCAAACCTTGTCCTCCTGGTGATTTTCCCATCACTGTTGACAGCACCACTATCCTTCCTGTTTCACAAGCCAGGATAACCTTGGTGTTATCCTTGACTCATCTTTCTCAATCAACCCGCATTTTCAATTTGTCACTGAATCCTGTTGGTTCAACCTTCATAACATCATTAATATCCATCATTTCCTATCCATCCAAACTGCTACCACATTAATCCAAGGATTTATCCTATTCCGCCTTGATTAATGCGCCAGCCTCCTTGGGGATCTCCGTGCCTCTGTCTCTCCCCTCTCTAGTCCATACTTCACTCTGCTGCCAGACTATTTTCCTAAAAAAACGTTCAGACCTTGTTTCCCCACTCTTCAAAAACCTTCCGTGGTTGCCCAGCAACTTCCACATTCATTCATTCATTCATTCATTCAATCATATTTACTGAGCGCTTACTGTGTGCAGAGCACTGTACTAAGCACTTGGGAAGTACAAGTTGGCAACATATAGAGACGGTCCCTACCCAACAACGGGCTCACAGTCTAGAAGGGGGAGACAGACAACAAAACAAAACAAGCGGACAGGTGTCAAGTCATCAGAATAAATAGAAATAAAGCTAGATGCACATCATTAACAAAATAAAGAGAATAGTGAATATGTACAAGTATAATAGAGTAATAAATCTGTACAAACATATATACAGGTGCTGTGGGGAGGGGAAGGAGGTAGGGCAGGGGGGATGGGGAGGAGGTGAGGAAAAAGGGGGCTCAGTCTGGGAAGGCCTCCTACAACATTGGCTTTAAAGCAGTCAATCACCTTGCCCCTCCTACCTCACCTCACTGTTCTCCTCCTACAACTCAGCCCGCATACTTCACTCCTCTAATGCCAAACTACTCACTGTACCTCAAGCTCGTCTATCTCACTCCCGACCTCTCAACCACATTCTGGCCTGGAAAACCATCCCTCTTCATATCCAACCGACAATCACTCTCCCCACTTTTAAAGCCTCACTGAAGGCACATCTCCAAGAAACCTTCCCAGTCTAAGCCCTCATTTCTTCTTCTTCTCCCATTCCCTTCTATGTTGTCCTTCCACTTGGATTCACTCCTTTTATTCAATTGTATTTATTGAGCTCTTACTGTGTGCAGAGCACTGTACTAAGCACTAGGAAAGTACAAGTTGGCAACATGTAGAGACGGTCCCTACCCAACAGCCGGCTCACAGTCTAGAAATCATCCCTCCCTCAGCCCCACAGCACTTATATACATATCCACAATTTATTTATTTATATTAATGTCTGTCTCCCCCACTAGACGTTAAGCCCACTGTGGGCAGGGAGCATGTCTACCAACTCTGTTACATTGTACCCTCCCAAGAGCTTAATACAAGGCTCTGCCCACAATAAATGCTCAATATTTACTATTCTATTTATTTTATTTTGTTACAATATTTTGTTTTGTTGTCTGTCTCCCCCTTCTAGACTGTGAGCCCGTTGTTGGGTAGGGACTGTCTCTCTATGTTGCCAACTTGTACTTCCCAAGCGCTTAGTACAGTGCACTGCACACAGTAAGTGCTCAATAAATATGATTGAATGAATATGTTGCTAACTTGTACTTCCCAAGGGCTTAGTACAGTGCACTGCACACAGTAAGTGCTCAATAAATACGATTGAATGAAATGAGTGAAGAAGTACAACTGGCTAATTGATTGATGTAATGATGTCATATGGAACAGTATGCACAAGTCTACCTGAGCTAGTTTGATTGATTGAAACTTTATGAATATAATAATGGTAAAAAGCAATGGTAAGGTAATCTACTAACCATTTTAATCTTTAATTAGTGAATCATAAGCAGCATGGCCTGGATAGAGCATGGGATTGGGAGTCAGAAGGATCTGGGTTTTAATTCTGGTTCTGCCAGTTGTCTGCTGCATGACCTTGAGAATATCATTTCCCTTCTCTGTGACTCAGTTATTTTCTCTCAAAAATGGGGATGAAGACTGTGAACCGTGTAGGACCTGATTAGCTATGTGCAAAGGACTGTTCTAAGAACTGGGGTTGATCCAGGATATGCAGGGCAAACATTGTCCGTGACGTGACCTATGAAGGACTCATCTCCTAAGGGGAAGAGAGAATGGGTATTGAGCCCCCATTTTGCTGAAATGTAGAGCAGTTAAGTGACTTTATTTCTATTTATTCTGATGACTTGACACCTGTCCACATGTTTTGTTTTGTTTGTCTCCCCCTTCTAGACTGTAAGCCCGTTGTTGGGTGGGGACCGTCTCTATATGTTGCCAACTTGTACTTCTCAAGCGCTTAGTACAGTGCTCTGCACACAGTAAGCACTCAATAAATACGATTGAATGAATGAATGAATCTATTCTAGTGCTTGTAACAGTGCCTGGAACATAGTAAGTGCTTAACAAACACCATAAAAGATTTGCCGAGCTTTCTAATTTAGGAATAGAAAATCCTTGCAGAGTTGCCAGGCTGCCCTGCTGCCATGCCAACTGCTGCTAGCCCTTTTGACGTTTGCCTGGAATTAACTGTCTTCACTGTCTGAAGCCACCCCTGAATGCTGCCCGTTTGGTAATGACTAGTTTGTGAGGCGTGTTTCTGACAAAATCCCTCTCTCCTACACTTATTCCTCTAGCGGGACGCCATCCCATGGTCTTGTTTCCCCTGACCTGGATCTTAAAAGCACATCACTGCCTTCCTGGGCTTGCAGACCATTTTAGATTAGTAAATCCACTGGTTACAAATCCCAGACACTCAAAACAGCCCCAGAGACCCACGATCCAGGACACAGAGTAACTGGGCCAGGGACAAGTCCCAACTGAAATTCTGATTTCCCTCATAATAATAATAATAATAGTATTTGTTAAGCACTTACTATGTGCAAAGCACTGTTCTAAGCACTGGGGAGGTTACAAGGTGATCAGGTTGTCCCATGTGTGGGGGGGCTCACAGTTTTAATCCCCATTTTACAGATGAGGTAACTGAGGCCCAGAGAAGTTAAGTGACTTGCCCAAAGTCACACAGCTGACAGTTGGCAGAGGCAGGATTTGAACCCATGACCTCTGACTCCAAAGCCCATGCTCTTTCCACTGAGACACGCTGCTTCTCATTGGACATCAAAAGAATAGGGAGACCCTTCAAGGTGATGTTTTATTTGGCTTTTCTGTTGACTAGATTGCTTTAGGTGTACTATTTTTATACGTGTTTGAGAATAGTGTGACATTGGTCACACCTGAAACTAACACCTCTGGCATTTCTGAAGTGTCTAAAATTTGCTTTCACCACATAACCATCCTCAATATTTGCCTTTCCTTCTCACCCTCCTCCTCACCTCATACTGTCATTTCAACTCCATAAAGCTTTAGACTCCATGAAACTTTAGAGAAGCAGCGTGGCTCAGTGGAAAGAGCCTGGGCTTTGGAGTCAGAGGTCACGGGTTCAAATCCTGACTCCGCCAATTGTCAGCTATGTGGCTTTGTGCAAGTCACTTCACTTCTCTGGGCCTCAGTTCCCTCATCTGGAAAATGGGGATGAAGACTGTGAGCCCCCCGTGAGACAACCTGATCACCTTGTAACCTCCCCAGTGCTTAGAATAGTGCTTTGCACATAATAAGTGCTTAATAAATGCCATTATTATTATGAAGATTATCTCATTACATTTCGATCTTATGGATCTGCTGTCTCAACGCAATAGGGCACATCTTGTGAATAAATATTAATTGGAGAAACCTCACCTTTGATTCTCCTGTCTCCATCCTCTTGCTCAGGATGTTTCTTAAAATGGGTACACCTTCCCTCCCTACATCAGGCCACAGCCCTCCCTACATTCAAAACCCTCCTAAAATTCCACATTCCAGAACCAGGACCGTCTCTATATGTTGCCGACTTGTACTTCCCAAGCGCTTAGTACAGTGCTCTGCACACAGTAAGTGCTCAATAAATGCGATTGAATGAATGAATGAACCTTACGCTGTGTAATTACATCAACCACCTTTAGTACATATGCAGTCATTTACACCAATCCTCAGCATTCATAAGCAGTATAGTATAGTGGGAAGCAGTATGGCATAATGGATAGAGTGTGAGCCGGGAGCCAGAAGGTCATGGATTCTAATCCCGATTCTGCCACTTATCTGCCGTATGTCCTTGGGCAAGTCACTTCATTTCTCTGGGCCTCAGTTACCTAATCTGTAAAGTGGGGATTGAGACTGTGAGCCCCACGTGGGACAGTACTTTTTTACTTCTATTTATTCTGATGACGACACCTGTCCACATGTTTCGTTTTGTTGTCTGTCTCCCCCCTCTAAACTGTGAGCCTGTTGTTGTAGGGACCGCCTCTATATGTTGCCAACTTGTACTTCCCAAGTGCTTAGTACAGTGCTCTGCACACAGTAAGCGCTCAATAAATACGATTGAATGAATGAATGAATGAATGACAGGGACTGTGTCCAACCTGATTTCCTTGTATCCACCTCTGTGCTTAGTACAGTGCCTGGAACTTAGTAAGTGCTTAAGAAATACCATTATCATTATTATTATTATTATTATATGTGGACACGTTAATTTCTATTCAACACTAATTGGAAAGTTAGTCTTCCCTATGAGAAAGTAAACTTCTTGTGGGCAGGCATCATGTCACTTCTTCATTCTGTACTTCCTTCAGGTGCCTAGTACAGTGCACTGCACCAAGTGAGTGGTCAAGGCAACAGACTACCTTAAAAAACCAGATAAATAATTTCCCTGAGTTATCCCTTGGAACAAAAATCTCTTTACAAGTTTGTCCTACTGTTGTGAGAGAACTTCTGGCTATAGGAAAACAAATGCCATTCTTGCATTCCGACAACAACCAAAGAAACCGTGAAGAAGGGTAAAACATTTTCTCAGCTTTCATTCATTCATTCCTTCAATTGTATCGAGTGATTACTGTGTGCAGAATACTGTACTAAGCGCTTGGAAAGTACAATTCAGCAATAGAGAGAGACAATCCCGGCCCATACCGGCTTACAGTCTAGAAGGGGGAAGACAGACATCGAAATAAGTAAACAGGCATCAATACAAATAAATAGAAGTATAGATATATACATATCAAAACAAGTAAACAGGCATTAATTTAAATAAATAGAATTATAGATATGTACATATATATGCAAGTGCTGTGGGGCAGGGGGTAAAGAAAAGGGAGTGAGTCAGGGAGAAGCAGAGGGGAGGAGGAGCTGAGGAAAGGGGGGGCTTTCTGTCCTGATTAAAGCTTGATATTGTACACAGATATCCTAACAGATTAGATGATGTAGTATACTAAGAAGATTGTCAAAAGATTACATTGGACATCATGAGAACTCTATTGTAAAGACATCTCACCAATTGATGCAAATGTTTGCTTGAACAGTATCCAAAATTGAAATGAACTTAGTAAACCTAACACTGTCAGGTGAAACTCTAAGCTATTTTCTTAGTTTTTTCCTCCCAAATTCATTTTCTTTTAGGGAAACTTCCAAGGATTTCAAGTTTTTCTTTAGAGTGCTAAAAATATAATACATATATGTACATTCAATGCTTCCCTTCCAAATACACTTGAGTAGGTTTTGATTTCCCACAGGGAGTAAGATAAGTCTGTGAGCCAAAATCAATAACTTGAAAGTTTTTCATTAAAGCTCTCACTAACCTTCCATGGGGGTATTGTTGTCTGGTCGATTTGCAAAGACAACATCCACGTACTCAAGCTGCAGTCTCTGGAGGGAACTCTTTAATCCTAGAAGCAGGAGCAGGAAAAAGACAAGGAAGGAGAAAATCATTAGAAACAACTGGGGTGAAGATTGGATCACAACTGGAAATACACTGTTATCCTGTGGACTTGCTTAACATTAAGAGGAGACAATTAATCTCATTTCCACAGGTCTCCTGGCTTCTCCCAAATGAGCCCCACTTGGATGATATGCAACTTGGATTTGTACCTCTTAAGCACTTGATCTTCACCCCACTGCCAGCTCCACAGCACATAATAATAATAATAATAATAACGTTGGTATTTGTTGAGCGCTTACTATGTGCAAAGCACTATTCTAAGTGCCGGGGAGGATACAAGGTGATCAGGTTGTCCCACGTGGGGCTCACAGTCTTAATCCCCATTTTACAGATGAGGTAACTGAGGCACAGAGAAGTTAAGTGGCTTGCCCAAGGTCACACTGCTGACAGGTGGCTGAGTGGGGATTCGAACCCATGATCTCTGACTCTGAAGCCCGCGCTCTTTACACTGAGCCACGCTGCTTCTCATGTATACATCTTTGCAATTCACCACTTATCACATCTGTAATTTTATTTTAACATCTCTTCCTCTAACATGTAAGCTCCTTGTGGGCAGGGATCGTGCCCACCAACTCTACTGAATTGTACTTTCCCAAGAGCTTAGTACAGTGCTCTGCACATAGTAAGTGCTCAATAAATAAAATTGATCGATTGATTGTCATCATAACAGCTTTTATTGAATTCTGCTCTTTGCATTTCACTACAATTGGCATTTAAGAACAAGCAGTAGAAGGGAAAAATGTGCTTCCTCACTTTGTAGAAACATTCATTCATTCATTCAATCGTATTTATTGAGCGCTTACTGTGTGCAGAGCACTGTACTAAGCGCTTGGGAAGTACAAGTTGGCAACATATAGAGACGGTCCCTACCCAACAGCGGGCTCACAGTCTAGAAACAGGTGAATATAAAGAGAAAAATATACAAAAAGAAGTAACTATCATTCATTCGATCATATTTATTGAGTGCCCACTGTGTGCAAAGCACTATATTAAGCACTTGGGAAAGTACACTATAACAACAAACGGACACATTCCCTGTCCCCAAGAAGCTCACAGCCTAGAGGGTGAGACAGACATTAATACAAATAAACAAGCAGATAAGTAAAATCATTAAATGAACAGGTCTATACCTCCAAGGCTAAGGTGGCTAAAAGGATGACATGATCAGGAAGGTGGGGATTAGTAGTAGTAGCAGTCTTTACTAAGTGCCTATTGTGTGCAGAGCACTGTACTAAGCACTGGATTAGTCAAGGAAAGCCTTTGGAAAGAGGTGACTTTTTAGTAAGGGGAAATGAGAGGGGAGAGAGGCCCCGGCTGGTGAAAGGTCAGAGATAATAATAATAATAATAATGGCATTTATTAAGCGCTTACTACATGCAAAGCACTGTTGTAAGTGCTGGGGAGGTTACAAGTGATCAGGTTGTCCCTCGTGGGGCTCACAGTATTAATCCCCATTTTACAGATGAGGGAACTGAGGCCTCACCTGCTCCAGGAGGCCTTCCCAGACTGAGCCCCTTCCTTCCTCTCGCCCTCGTCCCCCTCTCCATCCCCCCATCTTACCTCCTTCCCTTCCCCACAGCACCTGTATATAAGTATACATGTTTGTACATATTTATTACTCTATTTATTTATTTATTTTACTTGTACATATCTATTCTATTTATTTTATTTTGTTAGTATGTTTGTTTTTATTCTCCGTCTCCCCCTTTTAGACTGTGAGCCCACTGTTGGGTAGGGACTGCCTCTATAGGTTGCCAACTTGTACTTCCCAAGCGCTTAGTACAGTGCTCTGCACACAGTAAGCGCTCAATAAATACGATTGATGATGATGATAGAGAAGTTAAGTGACTTGCCCAAAGTCACACAGCTGACAATTGGTGGAGTCGGGATTTGAACCCATGACCTCTGACTCCAAAGCCCGTGCTCTTTCCACTGAGCCGCGCTGCTTCTCTGTCAGTGAGGTGTAGATAGAAGGTTAACCACAGTTATCTCCTCTCCACAATAAGCAGGGACCCCTGACCACTGAATTTAAAGAACTTCATTTCTTTTCTCCCTCCTACTTACTCTACTCCTCTCCCACTACAACTCAACTCATGCACTGGTCTCCTCTCCAGCCAACTTACTCACTGTGCCTTGTTCTTGCTTTTCTCACTGTTGACGTCTTGTTCACAGCCTCCCATCTGCCTGAAACTCCCTTCCCCTTCCCATCTGGCAGATCATTGCTCTCCCCATCTTCCAAGCCCTTCCAAAAATCACACCTCCTCCAGGAGGTCTTCTCGGATTACTCATCTCCCCAGCCTATTTCCCCCTCTACTTCCACTCCAGTATTTCCCTGTCCTCCTTGCTTACTCACTCCTCCTACGCCATCCACAGAAGTTATATATTTGACCTTTATTTTTAATTCATTTACAATGTATTTTAGCGTATGTCTCCCCTGTTAGAGTGTAAGTTCCTTGAGGACAGGATTGTGTCTACTAAATCGATTGTACCGTTCCAAACACTTAGTACAGTACTCTGCAAAGAGTAAGTGCTCAATAAATACTATTGATCGATCGATTGATTACATGAAGAGCACAAATTGGGATCTGCTTCTCTCCCTTCTCTCCTTCTCCAGCCCAGCCCGCACCCTCCGCTCCTCTGTCGCTAGCCTCCTCACCGTGCCTCGTTCTCGCCTGTCCCGCCATCGACTCCTGGCCAACGTCCTCCCCCTGGCCTGGAATGTCCTCCCTCCTCACATCCGCCAAACTAACTCTCTTCCTCCCTTCAAAGCCCTACTGAGAGCTCACCCCCTCCAGGAGGCCTTCCCAGACTGAGCCCCCTTTTTCCTCTCCTCCTTCGTACAGTGCCTGGCACATAGTAAGTGTGTAACAAATACCGTAATAAAAAAACTCATTAGTAATAGCATTAAAGAGTCACTCAGAGAAGCACAAGCCTAGTGAAGGCAGAATACACAGGGCCCTTCCTCTCTCCTCCACAATGAAACTTAGTTTTTCTTTGGAAAATGAAAATTTTAACCCCAAAGAATAATAATCTTGGCTCACAAGGAGTTGAGATGTGCTTAGTATAGCACTCTGCACACTTTATGTGCTCAGTAAATACCCCATTGATTTATTGATTGATTGATCAGGAATGTTCTGAGTGGATGGCCTGGGAATTGGGAGCCAAATTGGAGGGGAGGAAATTACAAAATGGTTTAGGGGAAAGACAAGGGCCTCCCATGGTAAGTGTTATCCATTCCCAATCCAATTGGGCACCCATATATGAAGGCCAGGATTGAGTAAAATATGATCTCAAATCTCCACCTCCACCCTGTCTCTGGCTTGTGTTTGAATATATCTACCCCGGTGTTTAAGTAGAGTGCCTGGCACATAGAAAGCACTTAACAAATACCATTATTATTATTATTATTAATAAGTACTGAAAACCAAGTTTGCTCCAAGACTTATTTTTCTTTTGAATCTCATCTGCTTCATGTTGATCACTTCTTGGCCAGATGATAGAAAGCAATTTTCGTTTTGTTCCACAATAGCTCACTTCTCTCTTCCCTGGAGAATTGAACACCATTTCAGATTTAATTGCAGTATTAAATACAATGCTCCATCTTTTCCATGGCTTTCCTTCAGCTTAGAAAATTATCTTTCCTGAGAAGTGAAGAGGGAAACCAGGTCTAAGTCTCTGCCTCTTTACCATGTGTCAGAAGAGGTTTGCTCATTCAGCAGTTTGAATCGACAGGTACTGCTTAAACACACTTGGGAGAATAAATCCAAATTAAAACAGTCCAGGGTTAATGGGTTAATAAATAACGGTCATGGCAAATCCTGGTTTAGGTCTTTCAGGAAGAAATCCCCCTGAGCTAAGAGCTTATTTGTCAAATATCACCTGATATTCTAATTTATGGTTCATCTCATAAATTACATACAAATGCTACAAATTCAAAGGCACACAGTGCCATAAACATCTTATTCTACAAAAGAACCTAGGTTTATCCTTCAAATATGGGAAAAATTCAAGCAATTGCATTTTCCCTTAAGATCTGGAAGTTCAGCAAGCATCCCAAAGTGTCTTGTTTCGCTGAAAGATAGTATTGTACCGCATACTTTGTATTTAAAAGTATTGACAATGTTTGTAGCTGAATGTAATAAGCTATAGATTGCTACCTTTAAGTATGCTGGGTCAACTCTTCATGGCTGTGAATTTCCACCAAGGAAATCTGCCAGGATACTCATCACTCTGCTACTGCATCAGCCTCCTTGTTGACATCCCTACCTCATGAATCTCCCCTCTCCAGTCTTTACTTCACTCTTTCAGAAAAATGATCCAGGATCATTTTTCTAAAAAAAAGTTCGGCCCACGTCCCCCCATTCCTCAAAACCCATCTCCACTTCAAACAGAAACTCCTCAGTGTCGACTTTAAGGCACTCGATCAGCTCTCCCACTCCTACCTTTATCTCGCTTACTATGTGGCAGGGACTGTTTTAAATGCTGGAAGAGTTACAGGCAAATCGGATTGAACACAGTCCCTGTCCCACAAGGGGCTCACAGTCTCAGTCCCCATTTTACAGATAAGGTAACAGAGGCACAGAGAAAGTAAGCGACTTGCCCAAGGTCACACAGCAGACAAGTTGCAGAGCTGGGATTGGAACCTAGATCCTTCTGACTATCCATTAGGCCACACTACTTCTCTGCCTCCTTAAGTACTAAACACATGGGAAAGAACAATTCCTGCCCTCAAGTAGCTTACAGTCTACAGGGGGAGACAGACATTAAAATAAATTATAATAAAATAAATAGGGGAATAATAATAATAATGATGGCATTTATTAAGCGCTTACTATGTGCAAAGCACTGTTCTAAGCGCTGGGGTAGATACAAGGTAATCAAGTTGTCCCACGTGGGGCTCACAGACTTAGTCCCCATTTTCCAGATGAGGTAACTGAGGCACAGAGACGTGAAGCAACTTGCCCAAAGTCACACAGCTGACAAGTGGCGGAGTCCGGATTTGAACCTGTGACCTCTGACTCCAAAGCCGGGGCTCTTTCCACTGAGCCATTCTGCTTCTCTGGGAATTAACAGAGATAAGGATTTTCAGCATGGCGTAGTGGATACAGCATGGGATTGGGAGTCAGAAGGTCATGGGTTCTAATCCCGGCTCCGCCACTTGTCTGCTGTGTGACCTTGGACAAGTCACTTCACTTCTCTGTGCTTCAGCTACCTCATCTGCAAAATGGGGATTGAGACTCTGAGCCCCACATGGGACAGGAGCTGTGTACAACCCAATCTGCCTGTATCCACCCCCTCGGGCTTAGTACAGTGCCTGGCACATAGTTAAGCGCTTAACAAATACTATAATTATCATAATTATTATCATTATTATTATTATTACAAGTGCTGTGGGGCTGGGTTTGGGCAAGTATCAAAGCACTTAAGGGGAACAGTACAGTACAGTGCTAAGCGCTTAGTACAGTGCTCTGCACACAGTAAGCGTTCAATAAATATGATTGAATGAATGAATGAACAGATCCAAGTGCATAGGCAATTCATTCATTCATGTTTATTGAGCACTTACTGTGTGCAGAGCACTGTACTAAGCGCTTGGGAAGTACAAGTTGGCAACATATAGAGATGGTCCCTACCCAACAGTGGGCTAGGCAATGCATAAGGAAGGGCAAATGGGGTGGGAAATGAGGGATTAGTCAGGGAAGGCCTTTTGGAGGAGACAGGATTTTCGTAGGTTTTGAAGCAGGGGAGAGTGGTGGTCCAACACATATGAAGAGGGAGGGAGTTCCAGGTCAGAGGGAATATGTGGACAAGGGATCGGTAGTGAGATAGACGAGATCGAGGTACAGTAAGTTGGTGTGATAAGTGAAATGTGTGGGCTGGGTTGTAGTAGGAGAAAAGCGAGATGAGGTAGGAGGGGGCAAGGTGGTTGAATGCTTTAAAGTTTCTGTTTGATACAGAAGTGAATGGGCAACTATTGGAGAGAGCAAAAACTCCTCACCCTGGGCTTCAAGGCTGTCCATCACCTTGCCCCCTCCCACCTCACCTCCCTTCTCTCCTTCTCCAGCCCAGCCCGCACCCTCCGCTCCCCTGCCACTAACCTCCTCACCGTGCCTCATTCTCGCCTGTCCCACCGTCAACCCCCGGCCCACGTCCTTCCCCTATCCTGGAATGCCCTCCCTCCACACATCCACCAAACTAGCTCTCTTCCTCCCTTCAAAGCCCTACTGAAAGGACATTTCCTGTTGTGTGTTCTTGGGCAAGTCACTTCACTTCTCTGTGCCTCAGTTACCTCATCTGTAAAATGGGGATTGAGACTGGGAGCCCCACCAAAGCCAAGGACTGCTATTATTATTATCAAGTGGCGTCGAGTCGTTTCCGATTAATAGCAACTCTATGGATCTATTTTCTCCAGAACATCCTGTCTTCTGCTGTAATCCGTAACCTTGCTAACGGTTCTTCCTTTGTCGTTGTTATGGTTTCTATCTATCTAGCTCCTGGTCTGCCTCTTCCACATTTTCCCTGGAATGTTCCTAGCATCAGTCTTCTCCAGAGAATTAGTCCTCTTGATTATGTGTCCAAAATATACTAATCTAAATCGACAAGGATTGTGTCCAACCCAATTTGCTTGTATTCACCCTAGTGCTTGGATCATAGTAAGCGCTTAACAAAATGCCGTTATTATTATTATTATTAAATACTATTATTATTATTATTATTAATTAAGAAAACAGTAAGGAACTGGCTTAAGCGCAATAGCCAACAGACAGGGAGGGGCTGCTTTGTCTCCCCTCTCCCCTTTCCTCCCAGAATTGAGGCAGAGCAGGGGTAGGGTTAGTTGGGCAATGAAGAACACAAGCAGGAGGGAGTGGGGAATTCACAATCTTTTTATCTGCAAAGGTTTCTCATCCTTTCTTGCTGTGTGTCTGAACATTCACCCCCACCACACAACCTTTCAGTGACCGAAGGCAGAAAACTTTCATCAGCCTCACATCCTAGCTCACTCTTTCTCCCTTATCAGCTCTGCTTTGCTCAGCAGTTCTCACTTCCCAAATATACTCTCCCAAGTGCTTAAGACAGGGTTCTACACACAGTAAATGCTCAATAAATACCATTGATTAGTTGATGGACCTCCAGTTGACATTCATAATATAAAATAAAGAATAAATATTTTCACCTTCAGCCCCACTTCTGTTTTGCCTGCCCTGCCGCATTCCCCCACCATCCTATATCTCTCCCCTCTCCTCCCCAGCGGCAGTTATTTTCTTTGGATGTAAGCACTGCATTAAAAGTATTATGCCATTAAATTGATTGGGATTATTGGGCAGCCTGAATTGACATCCAAATTTGTGAGGTTTTACTGAATTTTCATATACAGCACAGTATTGCAGTCATGTGTACACTGCCATGCTGCTTTAAAATTCCATTAGATGATTTTCCAGCTAAAAATAATGGAGAAGATTCATGTTTTCATTACACAGTGAGCATATTGGGTTATTGAAAAGTGGGGAAAAAAAGGGATTAAATGCCTTTGCATTGTTGATGAAAATGTCAATCAATTCCCCTTTATACTTTACATTACTAAATTATTCATATTCTTTTATGTTAGGAACACATTGGGGCAGACCTCAAAATTCCACTATTGGGCTAAGAATGTCTCTGAACTAGTGTAATGAAAATGTTTATGAAGATTTGTTTTTTTATTTATAAATCAAGCTGTATCAAAGGAAGATACCTTTATGTATACCTATATATATGTATGTATATATATGTATATGTATATATATTCCTATATATATATATGTATATATACCTGCATATGTGTATATAAGTTTGTGCATATTTATTACTCTATTTATTTATTTTATTTGTACATATCTATTCTATTTATTTTATTTTGTTCGTAAGTTTGGTTTTGTTCTCTGTCTCCCCCTTTTAGACTGTGAGCCCACTGTTGGGTAGGGACTGTCTCTATATGTTGCCAACTTGTACTTCCCAAGCGCTTAGTACAGTGCTCTGCACACAGTAAGCGCTCAATAAATACGATTGATTGATTGATTGATTGATTGATTGAAGAAGGTTTTGTACATTCAGGATGGGTGTGACCAGATAAGGCCTGCATATTCCTTTTGAGCTATAATTTTTCTTCAGCCTCTGAAATAGTTGTTTCTAACTGTGCAATGAAATTGAAGCAAGATAGAAACAGTTTGCTTGATTTGGCCATTTTTCCTTCCTAAACAGGTCTGTGACATTTGCACAAAACTCATCCAGTGTTGTTACAACTGGGATCTGTGACCTGACTGATTAAGTTTTGGGGTCCTCTTTGCCAGACAAATGGATGAAATCACAGAATCCTGGAATCATAGAAATGATGTGGCCTAGTGGAAAAAGCACAGAATTGAGTGTCAAGAGACCCGGATTTTAATCCTGGCTCTGCCATTTGCCTGCTGTGTGACCTTCAGCAAGTCACAACTTCTTTGTGCCTCAGTTTCCTCATCTTTTAAATGGGGATTAAATACCTGTTCGCTGTCCTTGCTAGACTGGAATCCTCGTGTGACACAGGGACGGTCTCCGATCTGATTTTATTGTCTCTACTCCAGTGCTTAAAGGATATCACAGTTACTATTATTATTACGTACATATCTGTAATTTATTTATTTATATGAATTTATGTCTCCCCTTTAGACTGTAAGCTCAATGTGGGAAGGGAATGTGTCCATTTATATAATAATAATACTAATAATGATGGTATTTGTTAAGCGCTTACTATATGCCAAGCCCTGTTCTAAGCACTGAAATTAACTGTTATACTGTTTAAGTTTATTGTTATACCATACTCTCCCAAGTGTTCTGCACACAGTGAGCACTCAATAAATATGATTGAATGAAGTAATAATAATAATATCTTTACTATTATTATTATCATTGGGCTGGAAGGGACCTTGATGTCCAAACTCCTCCTGCAGGAGATGAATAACTAAATTATTCAAGACAACTGGATGCTTATCTTGTCAGGACGGCGGCTCCACAGTTACCTCAGTAGTCTGTTCCAGTCAAGAAGATTTTCCTTATGACCAGCCAAACTCTGCTGCTGCAATATACGTGAACCAGTTTTCTCCTATACTAGAATACTTGCTGGAGAGGCAAGGCGCTACCCTTCCCGAATCGGATCATGGAAGAGCGACTGAACATCCACAAGTGCTTCTAAAACACACTGTTCCCAAAGAACTGGAGTTGTAATTTCAGAATCACTTACAGAGAACCAAGATAATAATGACAACAATAATAATAATGGTATTTGTTAAGCGCTTACTTTGTGCACTGGGGAGGTTACAAGGTGATCAGGTTGTTCCACGGGGGCTCACAGTTTTAATCCCCATTTTACAGATGAGGTAACTGAGGCCCAGAGAAGTTAAATTACTTGCCCAAAGTCACACAGCTGACAGTGGAGGAGCCGGGATTTGAACCCACGACCTCTGACTCCAAAGCCCATCCTCTTTCCACTGAGCCAAATGAGCATTTACTATATACAGAGCCTGGAAGAGTGCAATACAATGGAGTTGGGAGTCGTGTTCCCTGCCCACAAGGAGGTTACCATGTAGAGGGCAAGACAGACATTAATATAAATTTTGGATATGCACAATAGTTCTGTGGAGTTGAGAGAGGGGTAAATACAGGGTGAAAACGCAAGTGTGACACAGAAGGGAGAAGAGGAAATGAAGGGGAAGGCTCCTAGGAGATATACCTTAAATAACACTTTGAAAGTGGGTAGAGCAATGGTCTGTTTGATATGAATGGGGCAGGACGTCCAGGCCAGAGGAAGGATGGGGAAAAGGGGTTGGAGGTGAGATAGATGCCAAGCACTGTTCTAAGCACGGGAATAATATTTTTTCTTATGCATCTTTCACGTGCGAGGCAGTGTACTAAGCCCTGGAAAGAATACAAGGAAATCAGGTTGGACACAGTCCATGTTCCACATGGGGCTCACAGTCTTAGTCCCCATTTTACAGATGAGGTAACTGAGACACAGAGAAATCAGTGGACTTGCCCGGGTCACACAGCAGACAAGTGGTGGAGCTGGAATTAGAACCTGGGACCTTCTGCCTCCAAGCTCTTTCCACTAGGCAACACCGCTTCTCTATGGCCCCTGTGCATTTCTTGGCACTTTCAGAGTCCATTCTGGACTACGTTTGCAAGAGACCCTTGCTCTTCAAAGCAATCAGTAACACTAATCAGAGTCATATTTGGAATATTCAGAAAGCACTCATTTTGGGGACTCTCCTGGGAAATCTTGATCAACGCTTTCATCATTTTTCTTTCTTTTGTCTGGATACTGGAGTGTTCCGAAATTATAATAATTCCCTGTTAAAGGTCAAACCAGTGCTGAGTTTGAGAAGGATTATTTGCTTGTTCTTTTTTATGGTGTCTTTTAAGCACTTACTACATGCCAGGCACTGTTCTAAGCATTTGAGTAGACACGGTCCCTGTCCCACATAGGGCTCACAGTCTTCATCCCCATTTTGCAGGTGAGATAACTGAGGCACAGAGAAGTTAAGTGACTTGCCCAAGGTCACACAACAGACAAGTTATGGAGCCAGAATTAGAACCCAGATCTTCTGGCCCTCAGACAGTGCTCTTCCCACTAGACCACACTGCTACTCCCTTTAATAGTACCACGTTAGCTTTGACTCACTCAATTTGTGGCTGACTGTGACCCCTAGGCCGTTTCCTACTGTTCTCATTCCTAGATGGCATTACCATTGCTGGATTTAGTCGTTCCTACTGTTTTTAAATGAAACCCCTTCTAGACTTTTAAGCTCATTGTGGATAGGGAACACGCCTACCAACTCTGTTATATTGTACTCTCCCAAGTGCTTTGTACAGTGCTCTGCATACAGTAAGTGCTCAATAAATCTGATTGATTGATTGATTACTTTCACTGTCACTGTCCTCTCCTGGTTCTCCTCCTATCTCCCC
Organism: Tachyglossus aculeatus; assembly: GCF_015852505.1. Lineage (NCBI taxonomy): Eukaryota > Metazoa > Chordata > Mammalia > Monotremata > Tachyglossidae > Tachyglossus > Tachyglossus aculeatus. The sequence goes on from NC_052066.1 coordinate 89,063,284, forward strand.
GGCAGCTCATTCTCAGTCTCTTTTGTGGGCTCCTCCTCTGCCTCCCATCCCCTAACTGTAGAGGGTCCCTCAAGGTTCAGTTCTCGGTCCCCTTCTATTCTCCATCTATGCTCCTTCCCTTGGAGAACTCATTTCCCTCCTATGGCTTCAACTACCACTTCTGTGCTCATGAAACTCAAAGCTGGACATGATCCATGTCCCACAAGGGGCTCACAGTAATAATAATAATGATGGCATTTATTATGCGCTTACTATGCGCAAAGCACCATTCTAAGCGCTGGGGAAGTTACAAGGTGATCAGGTTGTCCCTCGTGGGGCTCACAGTCTTAATCCCCATTTTACAGATGAGGTAACTGAGGCCCAGAGAAGTGAAGTGACTTGCCCAAAGTCACACAGCTGACAAGTGTCGGAGCCTGGATTTGAACCCGTGACCTCTGACTCCAAAGCCCGGGCTCTTTCCACTGAGCCACGCTGCATTAATTCTCATTTTACAGATGAGGTAACTGAGGCACAGAGAAGGCAAGTGACTTACCCAAGGTCACACAGCCGACAAGTGGCAGAACCAGTCCATGCTCTATCCACTAGATCACACTGCTTTATATCTTCTGGCCAAATCCAATGGTCTGTACTGCATCCTAATCATCCTCCACCTCTCTGTTGCCTTTGACACTGTTGACCACCTCCTTCTCCTAGAAACATTATCCAGCCTCAGCTTCACTGACACTGTCCTCTCCTGGTTCTCCTATCTCTCTGGTCTCTCATTCTCAGTCTCTTTAGCGGGCTCCTCCTCTGCCTTCCATCCTCTAACTGTAGGGATCCCTCAGTGTTCAGTTCTGGATCCCCGTCTATTCTCCACCCACACCTATTCCCTTGGAGAACTCATTTCCTCACACGGCTTCAACTACCACCAATATGCTGGTGATGCCCAAATCTCCATCTCCAGCCCTGATCACTCTCCCTCTCTGCAATCTCACATTTCCTCCTGCCTTCAAGACATCTCTACTTGGATGTCCTCCCTTCACCTCCAACTTAATATGGCTAAAACTGAGCTTAATTATCTTCCCACCCAAACCCTGTCTTCCTGCTCACTTTCCTATCACTGTTGATGACATCACCACATCCTGCCTGTCTCACAAGCCTGTAACCTTGGCATTATCCTTGACTTCTCATAGTCATTCGACCTACATATTCAAGCCATCACTAAATCCTGTCAGTTCTGCCTTCACAACATAGCTAAAACCTGCCCTTTCCTCTCCATCCAAACTGCTATCACATTAATGCAAGTACTTATCCTATCCCACCTTGATTATTCTATCAGCCTCCTCGCTGACCTTCCCGCCTCCTCCCTCTCCCCACTCCAGTCCATACTCTACTCTGCTGCCAGGATCATTTTCCTTCAAAAACATTCAGATCATGTTTCCCCATTCCTTAGGAAACTCCAGTGGTTGCCCATCCACCTCCACATCAAATAAAAACTCCTCACCATTGGCTTTAAAGCAGTCCACCACCTTGCCCCCTCCTATTTCACCTCGCTACTCTCCTACTACAACCTGGCCTACAAACTTCGTTCTTCTAACGCCAACCTTCACTGTACCTTGATCTCCTCCACCTCACTGCCAACCTTTTGCCCCCATCCTATTTCTGTCCTGGAATGCCGTCCCTCCTCTTACCAGGGAAATAATTGTTCTCCCCCACTTTAAAGCCTTATTAAAGGCACAGCTCCTCCAAGAAGCCTTCCCTAAGCCCTACCCTTCTCTCACTCCCTTCTGCATTGCCCTGACTTGCTTCCTTCATTCAATCTCCCTCCCATCCCCATAGTACATATAATATATGTATCATAAAATATATCACATATATATATTTATTTATTTATGTCTATTAATGTCTGTCTCTCCCTCTAGATTGAGCTCTTTGTGGGTGGGGAATGTGTCTATTGTTGCACTGTACTCTCCCCAGAGCTTAGAACAGTGCTTTGCACACAGTAAGCTTCAATAAATATGATTGAATAAATAAATGAATTTTACAACCCTGTCTGATGATGGACTGACGGATGAACCTCCAGATTTGTGACCACAGGACTGAGAACCTGTGTGAAGGAGTTGATTCCAGTGCTAGTTGCTGAAGTGGTTCCATTCAACTTTCCCGCTTCTTAAGAGAAGCAGCATGGCTCAGTGGAAAGAGCATGGACTTGGGAGCCAGAGGTCATGAGTTCTAATCCCAACTCTGCCACTTGTCAGATGGATGACTTTGGGCAGGCCACTTAGCTTCTCTGTGCCTCAGTTACCTCATCTGTAAATTGGGGATTAAGACTGCGAGCCCCACATGTGAAAACCTGATCACCTTGTATCCCCCCAGTGCTTAGCTTCACATATAGTAAATGCTTAACAAATGTCGTGATTATTATTATTCCCTCTTGTTCCTGTCTCATCACTTGATAGTCTCCCCAGCCCTAACCCCACAACACTTAAGTACCTATCTTTAAATTATATATTATAAATCATTTATTTATTCATATTAATCTCTAGACTGTAAACTCGTTATGGACAGGGTACGTGTCTGCTAATTCTGTTGTACTCTCCCAAGCACTTAGTACAGGGCTCTGTATATAGTAAGTGCTAAATAAATACAATTGATTGATTGGTTAATAATAATAATTGAGGCATTTAATAATTATGGTATTTGTTAAGTGCTTACTATGTGCCACACACTGTACCAAGTACTGGGGTGGATACAAGCAAATCAGGTTGGATACAGTCCCTGTCCCATGTATTCATTAACTGCTTACTGTATGCACACAGAAGTGCTTATGTTGCCGACTTGTATTTCCCAAGTGCTTAGTACAGTGCTCTGCACACAGTAAGCGCTCAATAAATACGATTGAATGAATGAATATATGCCACTGTACTAAACACTGGGGTAGACAAGAAAGTCAGGTCCAACATGAGGCTCACAGTCCAAGTAGGAGGGAGCACGTACTCCCCAGTTCTGTGCAAAATCCCCATTTTTCAGATGAGGAAACTGAGGCCCAGAGACATTAAGTGATTTATCCAAGGTCACACAGCAGAGGTGAGATTAGAATCCAGATCCTCTTACTCCCAGGTCTATGCTCTTTCCATTAGGCCATGTTGTTTCCCTATGGCACAGAGTACCTCCTTCTTCTCCAAAATGCAGTGGACCAGGCAGACTGTGAAATGCACAAAATAAATGCCATTGATTGTTTGATTGCTTCCCCTAAACTTTCAACCTTTTTAATCCCTTATTCCAGTGACAATATATGGACCCAAAAGCTGTGCAGTGAAAAAACAGGATAGAAGGAGTATCAGTTTCTTTTGAAATGTGGTGTTGGAAATGGCTTTTGTGAATACAATGATCTGCCTGAAAAACAAGCAAATAGATTTTGGAGAAAATTAAACCAAAGTGGTCTTTGGAAGGACAAATGACTTGACTTGGATTAGCACATTTTGGACACATAATCAGGAGGACTAGTTCTCTGGAAAAGACACTAATGCTAAGAAAAGTCCAGGGAAAATGTGGAAGAGGCAGACCAGCAGCCAGGTTGATAGCAACCATAACAACGATAACAGAAGAACCATTAGAAAGGTTGCAGATTATGGCAGAGGACAGGACCTTCTGGAGAAAATATATCCATGGAGTCGCTGTGAATCAGAAACGACTCAATGGCACTTAATAAAAATCTGCACACTACTTTAAACCTGGCCTTTAGGGGTACTTGGACAAAACATGGGGGGCCAGGGAGGGGATAGAAGAGTGATCCTGAGGTCAGCAATGGAGATCTCTGGTCTCTGCTTTGGAATGGCCTGTACTTTTAACCATCATTACATACAAACTGGTTAGAGGTGACAGTTTTGAGGCAGGTGAGATTCTCTCAAGCTGCTGGCCAAAAGGAACAAACATAGCCAGGAGTGGAAGTCTCAGAAAATAAGCTATTGCGGCTGTCCTGATTCACCACTGAGGTTGGAAACATTTGTCAAATTCTGTGCAGAACAGTCAGCCGTAAGTAAATGCTTTCCTTGAGTCGATCCAGCTTGGCTGTTCGGAAATCCCTGTCTTAGACCACGTTCGTTGGTTTATTACTTCTTGCTGTCATCCTTGACTCCGCTCTCTCGCTCACCCCTCACATCCAATCCGTCACCAAAACCTGCCGGTCTCACCTCCACAACATCGGCAAGATCCACCGTTTCCTCTCCATCCAAACCGCTACCTTGCTGGTTCAATCTCTCATCCTATCCCGACTGGATTACTGCATCAGTCTGCTCTCTGATCTCCCATCCTCCTGTCTCTCCCCACTTCAGTCTATATTTCACTCTGCTGCCCGGATCATCTTAGTGAAGAAACACTATGGGCATGTTACTCACCTCCTCAAAAATCTCCAGTGGCTGCCTGTCAACCTATGAATCAAGCAAAAACTCCTCGGTCTTGGCTTCAAGGCTCTCCATCACTTCGCCCCCTCCTACCTCACCTCCCTTCTTTTCTTCTCCAGCCCAGCCCGCACCCTCCACTCCTCTGCCGCTAACCTCCTCACTGGGCCTCATTCTCGTCTGTCTGGCCATCGACACCCGGCCAACGTCCTCCCCCTAGCCTGGAATGTCCTCCCTCTCCACATCTGCCAAGCTAGCTCTCTTTCTCCCTTCAAAGCCCTACTGAGAGCTCACCTCCTCCAGGAGGCCTTCCCAGACTGAGCCCCCCTTTTCCTCTCCTCCTCCCCATCCCCCCGCCCTTCCTCCTTCCCCTCCCCACAGCACTTGTACATATTTGTACAGATTTATTACTCTATTTATTTTACTTGTACATGTTTACTATTCTATTTTGTTAATAAAGTAAATACCATTGTATTTTGTGAAGCAGCCTGGCTTAATGTGAAGCAACCTGGCTCAATGGAAAAGGCACGGGCTTTGGAGTCATATGTCATGGGTTCAAATCCCTGCTCCGCCAATTGTCAGCTGTGTGACTTTGGGTAAGTCACTTAACTTCTCTGGGCCTCAGTTACCTCATCTGTAAAATGCGGATTAAGACTGCGAGGCCCCCGTGGGACAACCTGATCACCTTGTAACCTCCCCAGCTCTCAGAGCAGTGCTTTGCACATAGTAAGTGCTTAATAAATGTCATAATAATAATTATTATTAATGATGTTCATATAGCTTTAATTCTTTAATTCTATTTGTTCTGACGATTTTGACACCTGTCTACATGTTTTGTTTTGTTGTCTGTCTCCCCCTTCTAGACTGTGAGCCTGTTCTTGGGTAGGGACCGTCTCTGTATGTTGCTGACTTGTACTTCCCAAGTGCTTAGTACAGTGCTCTGCACACAGTAAGTGCTCAATAAATATGATTGAATGAATGAATGAAAAATGTCCTATGTCTTTGTTGCTGGTGACCCACAGTCTCTGTTATACCTCCTGCCTCAGAAAACAAAAATGCACTGTGGCCATATTGCCAATGTCAATTTAACAGATTCACCCAAGGTGGTAAAGAGCCACACACCTGACTCCAGGACACTTTTTCACCCTCTAAAAATAACTCCTCTCCTTTGGGGGATTTATGCAGAATAGGTGAGGTGACTTAGAAATGTAAATGTGGATGTTAGGATGGGAAAAAATAAACTTGAAGAGAAAATTCCTTGAGGAAATCAATAGGGACAGGGAAGCTGTGGGAAATTTGGAGATTTTATTTGACTGAGGACCCAAACATAGTAAAAAAAAATACATTAAGGCTGGTTGGGTTATTCTAGTAGATGAATCGGTGCAAATCGAATAGAATCATGAGAAAAGGAAGCAAAGGGGATTGGGAACAACACTAAGCCTCCAGAATTTTTACTTGGGTTTGGTTAAAGCAAAAGACTTTATTCATCATCTATTTTCAGAGATAATTTCCAAAATCCAGGCATTGTTACTTCCAATACTGACACAGAGCCAGGGGCAGGGAGAAGTCAGAATGCTTGTCTTGAAATCCTTCCAAACCTCTTTTACTCTAAATATCCTATGATTTAGTTTTCCTGCGAGGTTTCCATTCTTTTCATTCAGGAATATTCTTAGAATTGCCTCTTTTTTTTTTGATACTTTACACTCCTGCCCTTGCCTGGATCTGCTGTCTGCAAAGGAACAAAAATAAATGAAACCAATTTTTCTTGAATCTGGAAAGTTCTAAGGTTTTGTGTGAAAGTTTGGATCTGGGTCAGTTCTCATTTCAACTAACCTGATTTACTTTTCCTGAGAGATTAGCTCCTAAGAGAAAAACACATGTATCAAGGGAAGAGTTTTGAGGTATTTCTGTCTAGCTGCATGAATCCTGAAAAAGAAAGACTCCAAAATTAAGGGCAAAACGTGCTAGAGAAAATTAAAGGAAGGAAAATTCAATATAATTTTGTCTCCAGCATCCTGTTCATTTTTTTTCTTTCACTTCAACTTCTTGTTTTCCTGCTGATTTCCAATCAATTATTTTTCCTGAAATATGTTTCTTTTTTCTTGGTATATAGCTTCAATAACACAACTTACCCTGTTCTTTTTTTGGGGATATCTGGGCCCCTTCTTCACAATCTTAATTTACAGATTAAAGCAAAGTGCAATGGAGGTTTGAGAGATCAGTGACAAATGGTGAGAGTGAGAGATTGAGTCCACCAGCAAGTTACGCTCTGTATCACTGGTCATTAAGATCTTATATAATTCATTCCTTCCTTCAATCATATTTATTGAGCGCTTACTGTGTTCAGAGCACTGTACTAAGCACTTGGGAAGTACAAATCGGCAACATGTAGAGACATTCCCTACCCAACAACAGGCTCACAGTCTAGAAGGGGAACAAGTAAATACCAAGCTAACACAGTGAAAACTGAAAGACGGCCAAATAATTTACAGTGCTAATTTAATAATAATAATAATGATAATAGTGCTATTTATTAACTGCTTGCTACGTCCACAGTCCAGGGATAAATATAGCAAAATCAGATCAGGCATAAGGCTCCAGTCAACAGAGTGAGGGAGAACTGGTATTTAATTCCTATTTAACAGATGAGGAAACTACAGTCCAGAAATGCCTAATACCTTCAGTGGCTCAGTAGAAAGAACACAGGCTTTGGAGTCAGAGGTCATGGGTTCAAATCCCGTCTCTGCCAATTGTCAGCTGTGTGACTTGGGACAAGTCACTTCACTTCTCTGGGCCTCAGTTACCTCATCTGTAAAATGGGGATTAAGACTGTGAGCCCCCCGTGGGACAACCTGATCACCTTGTAACCTCCCCAGTGCCTAGAACAGTGCTTTACACATAGTAAGTGCTTAATAAATGCCATCATCATTATTATTATTATTACCTTGACCGAGGTCACACAGCAGGCAAAATTGATTCATTTTATTCATAGTGCACTTACTGTGTGCAGAGCATTGTACTAAGCATTTGGGAGAGAGCAATAATAATAATAATAATAATAAAGGCATTTATTAAGCGCTTACTATGTGCAAAGCACTGTTCTAAGCACTGGGGGGAAAATACAAGGTGATCAGGTTGTCCCACGTGGGGCTCACAGTCGTCATCCCCATTTTACAGATGAGGTAACGGAGGCCCAGAGAAGTTAAGTGGCTTGCCCAAGGTCACACAGCAGACATGTGGCGGAGCCGGGATTCGAACCCATGACCTCTGACTCCAAAGCCCGGGCTTTTTCTGCTGAGCAACGCTGCTTCATGAGCTAGCTGTGGGTAGAACAGAAGGTCGAATGGGAGGTGTTGGAGAAGAGACACCTGGAAAGAGACAGCAGACCAGCAAGGAAGTGAAGAGACATGTAACCCAGTGGAGATTTTAAAGGCAAAAAAGTGAATATGTGAAATATTAAAAATGAATTACCTGGCAGATTTAGAGACAGATTGAAAGTGGGAGATAAATTTATTCATTTAATTTAATCATATTTACTACGCACTTACTGTGTGCAGAGCACTGTAGTAAGCTCTTGGGAGAGTACAATACAAGAATAAACACATTCCCTGCCCACAGTGAGCTTGAGATGGGGAGACAGACATTAATATAAATGTAAATAAATCAATTACAGATGAGTGCTGTGGGGCTGGGAGGCGGGGTGGGTTGGGGGGGGACAAAGGGAGCAAGCCAGGGCAATGCAGAAGGGAGTAGGAGAAGAGGAAAGGAGGGCTTAGTCAGGGAAGGCTTCTCAGAGGAGGTGTGTCTTCAATAAGGCTTTGAAGGATGGGAAAGTGTCAGATTTGAGGAGGCAAAATGAGGGATCGGCGGCAAAGATGAGATCGAGGGACAGTGCAAAGGTTGGCATTAGAGAAGTGTCTAGAACTCCTTATATATTCAATATATATATTTGAATTCTTTAGCCAGTGTTGTTCTTCGAACTCCTCATGGTGATTTGGGAGTATCCATACAGTCAACTTGGATTCTTTGGTAGACATGAGTGGAAGAATAGGAGTTAGAACCCAGGTTTCCTGGCTCTCAGTCCCCATGCTCTTTTCACTAAGCTATGGTGCTTCTCCGCATTTGAAAATCGAGCTTCTATAGGTAAAGAATAAGTAGGATGATTTTAACCCATCTTTTCCTCTCATCTCAAGGTTAACCATTATCTTGTGTTGGTCCAGGATCATTCAGTCATTCATTCAATCGTATTTGAAGCCAATAGTGAGGAGTTTTTGCTTGATATGGTGGTTGCTAGGCAACCAGGGGAGAGTTCCATCCCTCCCAAACCACCGAGTCTGTGTTTTGATGCTCTATCACTCAATCAATCAATCATATTTATTGAGCACTTACTGTGTGCAGAGCACTGTGCTAAGTGCTTGGGAAGTACAAGTTGGCAACATATAGAGACAGTCCCTACCCAACAGTGGGTTCACAGTCTAGAAGGGGGAGACAGAGAACAAAACCAAACATACTAACAAAATAAAATAAATAGAATAGATATGTACAAGTAAAATAAATAAATAAATAAATAGAGTAACTGATACTTTAGTTAACTCTGCAGGGATACTCCGCCTCACATAATCCTAATGCATCCTACGGTACATTAAATTTACATCTCATTAAGTTGAAGCGCATGAGAAGGAAATGTACGTAGCACAGCTACATGAAGGGACAGCAATTATTCGGGAATTAAAGCCATACAAGCCAGACTGGACCAAAAAAAGCCACTTGTGTCCAAGCTATCCAAATTATTCCTTTTCTATTATTTGCTAAGCACTTATTGCATGGCAGCTACTAAGCTAATCAGGTTGGACACAGTCCATTGTCTTACATGGGACTGCCTTAATCCCCATTTTATAGATGAGGAAACTGAGGTATAGAAAAGTTAAATTACTTGCCCACGGTCACACAGCAGAGAAATGGCAAGCCAGGATTAGAACCCAGGTCCTCTGACTCCTAAGCCAATCGATCAGTCAGTGATATATAGTGAGTGCTCACTGGGTACAGAGCACTGTACTTCACTGTTAGAGAAGCAGGTTGGCTCAGTGGAAAGAGTCCAGGTTTTTGAGTCATAGGTCATGGGTTCAAATCCCATCTCTGCCAATTGTCAGCTGTGTGACTTTGGGCAACTCACTTTTTCACTTCTCTGGGCCTCAGTTACCTCATCTGGAAAATGGGGATTAAGACTGTGAGCCCCCCCGGAACAGCCTGATCACCTTGTAACCTCCCCAGTGCTTAGAACAGTGCTCTGCACATAGTAAGTGCTTAATAAATGCCATCATTATTATTATTAATATTACTAAGTGCTTAGGAAAGTATTATAAAAGAGAGGTGGTAGACCCATTCCCTTGGCATGGCCAAGTGGGTAGAGCACAGGTCTAGGACTCAGCAGGACCTGGGTTCTAATCCTGGCTCTACCATTTCTCTGTTGTGTGACCTTGGGCAAGTTACTTCACTTCTCTGTGTCTCAGTTCCCTTATCTGTAAAATAGGGATGAAGACTGTCAGCTCTACGTGGGACAGGGATTGTATTCAACCCACTTACCTTGTCTCTACCTCAGTGCTTAGTACAGTGGCTGGCACATAGTAAGCTCTTAACAAATACCACACATTATTATTATTACTAGTATTACACACAAGGAGCTTAAAGTCGAGAGGCGCTTACAGCCTAGAACAGAGCAGAAACAGGAGATTGACTCGGGAGGACACATTGTCAAATTCAATAAGACAAGTGAACCAAATTTTCCCATATAACTGGGATTTCTTCAATTTTTAAGATGTACCATCATTGAGAACAGTGATACAGTGATACTTACTCCTTGTATACTATTTCCAGTGCCCCCTGCTTTGTATGCCATAGGTCAATCAATCAACATGTGACTCAGTGGCATTTATTGAGCACTCACTATGTGCAGAACACTGTCCTAAGCACTTGGGAGAGTAGAATACAATAGAATTGATAGACACTATCCCTGCCCTCAAGGAGCTTACGTATATTGGTATGCAAACATTAAAATAAATTACAGGGAGGGTAAGTTACATGGCATAAGAATTTATAGGCACTCAAAAATTCTGCAACTGCTAGATGTAAGTAAACAATTACAAACTCCTGGGGAAAAAGCCTGTGTTGTGTACTTAGACTGCTTTTACACAGTACTCTGTTCTAGACTGTTGAGCCAGCTGTTGGGTAGGGACCATCTCAATATGTTGCCAACTTGTACTTCCCAAGCACTTAGTACAGTGCTCTGCACACAGTAAGAGCTCAATAAATACGATTGAATGGATGAATGAATGCACAAAGTAGGTACTGAAAAATCTGACTGAAGAAAGACCTTCTGAAGCTCAAATAGTTTATCACTAATGAAATTTCATCGTTACCAACTGAAAACATTTTAACAGTGATTTTGTCTCTTTGTAAGAGACACAGGGCACACACATCTTGCTATGAATGAGCAGGCTAAATTTCTACTTGGAAATCTACTTCTGAAATCTTTCAAAAGCCCTTCCCAATCAAAGACCAATGAAGAAATTTCTTCCAGCTTCCAAATTTGAAAGCACATTCATTTGAAAATGTTTCCAATTCTAGTATTCTCTCTCAGTGTTCATTCATATTAATAATTTGGTAGACTATATGATCCAGATCTATCCACTGAAAATCCTTGGCAAACTGTGATGGCAAGAAACAACTGAATTGATTTTTTTATGAATTTACGAATTTCAGTGATCTAAGCACACATAATCAATTAATCGTATTGAGCGTTTACTGTGCACGGAGCACTGTACTAAATGCTTGGGAGAGTTCATTCATTCATTCAATCATATTTATTGAGCGCTTATTGTGTGCAGAGCACTGTACTAAGAGTTCAATATAACAGAGTTGGTAGACATGTTCTCTGCTCACAAGGACTTACAGTCTAGAAGGGGAGACTGACATTAATATAAATAACTAAATTATGGAAATGGACCTAAGTGCTATGGGGCTGAGAGTGAATAAACGGTACCAATCAAAGTGGAAGGACAACACAGTTGGAGAAGAGTAAATGAAGGCTTGGTTGGGGAAAGCCTCTTGGAGATGTGCTTTTAATAGGGCTTTGAAAGTGGGGAGAGTCATAGTCTGTCAAGCGCTTAGTACAGTGCTCTGCACACAGTAAGTGCTCAATAAATACGATTGATGATATGAAGGGGGAGGGAGATCCAGGCCAGAGGCAGGAAGAGGGTGATCGGCCGGTGGCAAGAGAAATGAGACTGAGGCATAGTGAGTAGGTTGGTATCAGAGGAGTGAAGTGTATAATCAGGGAGGTAAGATGATTAGTTGCTTTAAAGTCTATGGTAAAGAGTTTCTGTTTGATGCAGAGGAGGTTGGACAACCACTGGAGGTTCTTGAGGAGTGGGGAAACATGAAATGGAACGGTTTTTATAGCAAAATGATCTGGTGAACAGAATGAAGTACAGACTGGAGTGGGACAGATGGGAGGTGAGAAAAGGGGCTGATGCAGTCATCGAGGTGGGATAGAATAAGTGCTTGGATTAACATGGTAGCAGTTTGGACATGCTGTGAAGGTTGAATTGATAGGATCTGGTCACAGATTGAATATGTGGGTTGAATGAGAGAGACGAGTCAAGGTTGTGGGCTTGCGAGACAGGGAAGATGGTGGTGCTGTCAACAGTGATGGGAAAGGCAGGGGGAAGGTGGGTTTGGGTGGGAATAGGAGGAGTTTATGAGGAGTCCTGTTTTGGATGTGATAATTTTGAGGTGTTGGCTGAACAATGTTAGAGAAGCAGCGTGGCTCAGTGGAAAGAGACCAGGCTTTAGAGTCAGAGGTCATGGGTTCAAATCCCAGCTCCAACAATTGTCAGCTGTGTGACTTTGGGCAAGTCACTTAACTTCTCTGGGTCTCAGTTACTTCATCTGTAAAACGGGGACTGAGACTGTGAGCCCCCTGTGGGACAACCTGATCACTTTGTAACCTCCCCGATGCTTAGAACAGTGCTTTGCACATAGTAAGCACTTAATAAATGCTATTATTATGATTATTATTAACACCATAGTAGAAATGTCCTGAAGGCAGAAGGAAGAAAGAAACTGAAGAGAAGGAGAGAGACCAGGCCTGGAGATGTTGGGAATCATCTTAATAGAGATGATAGTTGAAGCCATGGGAACCAGTGAATTCTATCTGTGAACCAATCTTGGAAATTTACAGAGCAAAGATGCTACTATCCCTAGAGTGCACTGAAATGGATCAGATAAACTACAGAAGTTTAATGATTCCATCATTAGGGAACAGTTCACACCAAGATGTGTAATCTTGCTTAACTTAACCTTGTCATAAACTTCAAAAAGGTTGTTAGGAAATACTGGATGTATGTATGAGTGGGTTTTTTATGGTATTTGTTAAGCACTTACTATGTGTCTAACACTTTTCTAAGCACTGGTGTTGGTACAAGTTAATTAGGTTGGACATAGTCCCTGTCCCACATAATAATAATAACAATAATAGTATTTGTTAAGCACTTACTATGTGCCGAGCACTGTTCTAAGCCCTGATGGGTCTCACAGCCTAAGTAGGAGGGAGGACAGGTATTTAATCCCTAATTTACGATTGAGGAAATTGAGGCACAAAGAAGTGAAGTGATTTGCCCAAGGTCATGCAGCAAACAATTGGCAGAACAATTGGAAGAGCTGGGATTAGAACCCATGCCCCTTGATTCCCAGGCCCCTGCTCTTTCCACTAGGCCATGCTGCTTCTCAGCGTATATTGAAGAAAATGACTGTGCTCTTGATAAAATGGGGCAGAAAACTACGGAAAGGACTGGAAAGAAACCCAGGGATACATCTCACTTATGGAACTGTATGTGCTGCCTGGAGTGTCCCTGGATAATAATAACAATAATAATAATAATAATGGCATTAATTAAGCACTTACTATGTGCAAAGCACTGTTCTAAGCACTGATATGCACCCAGAGAAGCAATTTGGATAATGGGATGGTCTGGGTAGCATTCCCGGATATTTGGAGACTGGCAAACTCCCAGAAGAGATGACAGTATCTGCAGGTCAGCAGAATCTGTGCCAGGCAGTTCCAGAGAAAGATTAGAAAAGAAAAGATAGATAGATGGCCCAGTGGGAAGAGCATAAACCTGGGAGTCAGAGGACAACTCTCTCCTCGACCCCCTCCAGTCTGGCTTCCGTCACCTACATTCCACGGAAACTGCCCTCTCAAAGGTCACCAATGACTCTATCCTCATCCTCCTCAACCTCTCAGCTGCCTTCGACACTGTGGACCACCCCCTTCTCCTCAACACGCTACCCAACCTTGACTTCACAGACTCCATCCTCTCCTGGTTCTCCTCTTAGGTCTCCGGTCATTCATTCTCAGTCTCTTTTGCAGGCTCCTCCTCCCCCTCCCATCCTCTTACTGTGGGGGTTCCCCAAGGTTCAGTTCTTGGTCCCCTTCTGTTCTCATTCTACACTCATTCCCTTGGTGACCTCATTCGCTCCCACGGCTTCAACTATCATCTCTATGCTGATGACACCCAGATCTACATCTCTGCCCCTGCTCTCTCCCCCTCTCTCCAGGCTCGCATCTCCTCCTGCCTTCAGGACATCTCCATCTGGATGTCTGCCTGCCACCTAAAGCTCAGCATGTCGAAGACTGAACTCCTTGTCTTCCCTCCCAAACCCTGCCCTCTCCCTGACTTTCCCATCACTGTTGACAGCACTACCATCCTTTCCATCTCACAAGCCCGCAATCTTGGTGTCATCCTCGATTCCGCTCTCTCATTCACCCCTCACATCCAAGCCATCACCAAAACCTGCTGATCTCAGCTCCGCAACATTGCCAAGATCCGCCCTTTCCTCTCCATCCAAACCACTACCCTGCTTATTCAAGCTCTCCTCCTATCCCGTCTGGACTACTGCATCAGCCTCCTCTCTGATCTCCCATCCTCATGTCTCTCCCCACTTCAATCCATACTTCAAGCCGCTGCCCGGATTGTCTTTGTCCAGAAACGCTCTGGGCATGTTACTCCCCTCCTCAAAAATCTCTAGTGGCTACCAATCAACCTGTGCATCAGGCAGAAAATCCTCACCCCTCCTACCTCACCTCTCTTCTCTCCTTCTCCAGCCCAGCCCATAACCTCCGCTCCTCTGCCACTAATCTCCTCACCATGCCTCATTCTCGTCTGTCCCTCCGTCGACCCCCGGCCCACATCCTCCCCCTGGCCTGGAATGCCCTCCCTCTGCCCATCCGCCAAGCTAGCTCTCTTCCTCCCTTCAAGGCCCTACTGAGAACTCTCCTCCTCCAGGAGGCCTTCCCAGACTGAGGCCCCTCCTTCCTCTCCCCTCGTCCCCCTTTCCATCCCCACCATCTTACCTCCTTCCCTTCCCCACAGCACCTGTATATATGTATATATGTTTGTACATATTTATTACTCTATTTATTTATTTATTTGACTTGTACATATCTATTCTATTTATTTTATTTTGTTAATATGTTTGGTTTTGTTCTCTGTCTCCCCCTTCTAGACTGTGAGCCCACTGTTGGGTAGGGACTGTCTCTATATGTTGCCAACTTGTACTTCCCAAGTGCTTAGTACAGTGCTCTGTACACAGTAAGCGCTCAATAAATACGATTGATTGATTGATTCACCTTGGTTCTAATCCCAGCTCCAGCATTTATCTCCCGTGTGATCTTGGGCAAGCCACTTAACATTTCTGGGACTCAGTTTCCTAACCTGTAAAATGGGGATTAAATGCCCGTTCTCCCTTTTACTTAAGAACAATAATGATAATAATTATGGTATTTGCTAAGTACTTATGGTGTATCAGGCACTGTACTAAGCACTGGGGTGGGTACAAGAAAATCTGGTTGGACACAGTCTCCTTCCCACATGGAGCTCAGAGTCTTAATCCCCATTTTACAGGAAACTGAGGCACGGAGAGATGAAGTGACTTGCTCAAGTTCTTATAGCAGACAAGTGGCACAGCCAGGATTAGAACCCATGACCTTCTGACTCCTGGGCCCGTGCTCTATCCACTTCGCCATGCTGCTTCCCACTATGTCATGGTGCTTCCCGAGACTGTGCTTCCCATGTGGAAGGGACTCTGCCCAACTTGATTAACTTAGAACGGTGCTTGACACATAGTAATCAATTAACCAATACCATTATTATTATCATATCTGGTACAGAAGCAACGTGAATGTTCACCGACAAGAACAGTATAAAAAGAGTGCATTTCTAGACTGTAAACTCACTGTGGGCAAGGATCGCGTCTACCAACTTTGTTGCATCATATTCTCCCAAATGCTTAGTACAGTGCTCTGCACACAGTAAGTGCTCAATATATGCGATTGGTTGATTGATAGATATGGGCTGAGACTTTCAAACTGCTCCATTGTCTGAAGTTCTGTGCACGGTGGTTTTCTACCCAGTTTTGGATCAACATCTTGCTCTTACCCTGGCCAGGCTGAAGTGTGAGGATGTATGTTTGTGTGAATGAGAGTGAGGAGGTACGTATGTATGCTTGGGTATGAATACGAGGAGATATTTTTGGGTGTGTGTGTTGGGGAACCATATGTCAGTAGATAAGAATGATGCAATAAAGTGATGACTTGCTTACAGAAACATGGGTGAGTTCCTTGACACTATTAGGCTTAGCTCACTGTAGGCAAGGAATGTGTCTGTTATAGTGTTGTATTGTACTCTCCCAAGCACTTAGTACAGTGCTCTGCACACATTAAGCTCTCATTAAATACGATTGATTGACTGACTGACTAATATACCTGATTCTGCATAAATCTCTGAGTGCCACAAGATCCAAATGGCAGTACTGGAAAACTGTAACAGTCTTGACCATAAACCTTTATTAATAATAAATGTTGAATGCAAGTTTCTAGCCTGAAAGTTCCTTGTGGGGAAGGAATGTGTCCATCAACTCAGTTATATTGTACTCTCCCAAGAACTTAGTGCAGAGGACAAGGTGAGCGCTCAGTAATACCACTGATTGATTGCTTGATCGACCTGTTTGAGGAGAAGAGGTGATGATGCTTTTGGCATTGTTTCTGTTACATCAGGAGGAAACCGTGATGAGAAGTCGAGCCACACACAACGTGAGTATTTATGATATGATTCAGTTCTTTTCACACAGATGCAGACGTGGGTATAATTGAAGCTTTCCTCACTACGCTTTATGTTTACTCATTTTTTTCTTTTTTAGGAACCGTCTCTAGATGTTGCCGACTCGTACTTCCCAAGTGTTTAGTACAGTGCTCTGCACACAGTAACCGCTCAATAAATACGATTGAATGAATGAATTGGAATGTGTCAGGCTCACTCTTAGCTAGGTGTCTGGCCAAACCCTCTTTTGAATCCCCAATTCGCTCTTGTCTTGTCTTATGCCGTCGAGTCGTCTCTGACCCACGGCAACGCCATGGACACATCTCTCCCAGGATGCCCCACCTCCATCTGCAATCGTTCTAGTAGTGTATCCATAGAGTTTTCTTGGCAAAAATATGGAAATAGTTTACCACTGTCTCCTTCCACGCAGTAAACTTTCTTCTCCACCCTCGACCTCTCCCACGCTGCTGCTGCCCAGCACGGGTGAGTTTTGACTAGAGGAAGTGAAATGAGAAGAAACAGTACACACCTACCTTCAATGATATGTTTTCTTGACAGTCCTCTTTCTGTTTCAGCTCTGCAAAGATAAAAGAGGTAAAAGATTTTGAGAGGGGCAGTTTTCTCTGCTGTTCCAAGAGCGTAGAAGAATAGCATTTTCCCTTTGATGTTGTTGCTAATTTTATCCTGTGTTCTCAGTAAGCACTGTGCTGCAGAGAGTCAGGTAACTCAAGCCCCTTAGAAAGATCTGGGAAGCAGACTCAAATATGGTGAGTCACAAGAAAAACACCAACTGGTCACCCCAGTGCTCACGTAAATGACAATCTTAATGTGGTTGATGCTCATGGCAATAATTGAATGCACATTTTGTTTTTTTCAGCACATTCTTCTCACAATGAGTGAATGAAGGGCCTACTTCCTGGCAAATGAATGCACAAGACCCAAACAGTGACTTCCATGGGCTCACCAGTCCTAAACTGTCCAAAACTTTGGGGGTTTCAGAGGAAAATGACTTTTGAAATCCCTCCCCCCTCAACCAAAGGGAGAAATTAGAAATACATTTCCTGGTAAAGTAAGGGAAGACATGTCTGCCTTAATTAGCCTACTGCAACAGATTGTGAGCCCATTGTTGGGTAGGGATTGTCTCTATTCGTTGCCAAATTGTACTTTCCAAGCACTTAGTACAGTGCTGTGCACACAGTAAGTGCTCAATAAATACGATTGAATGAACAGGACTAATTACAATAGGTTCTCAATGAGGGTTTTCTCCTGTTCATGAAGTGTCTAGCTCTGGTGCGTTAGTAAGGAATTTGGTTTGTAAATTGAGGAAGTGATTTAATCGGCTTTCCCCATTCATTTTTTTTTTCCCCTTTGGGAAGTCTTTACTGCAAGGCACAACAAGAAACTCGGCAGCTTCTATTGTCCTACATAATTCATATTTAAACTAGCTCATTTTGAAATTTCCTTCATAAACATTCTTTGGACTGGTTGATTTTTCTATGCACTACTAAAATAGAAGCTTGGTTCTGAATATACAATAGAAGATAAAACAATGGCCCAAGGAAATAAAACAAAAAAAACAGCCACGATAAATCTGTGCTCTTCATATGCCCGACACGGCCTAATTTATGATTCGGACCCTTCTCAGGGGCAATATTCCAAATCCCATCATCCCAGCTTTTCACCCATTTTAGCAGCTTCAAAGAATCGACAGAAATAATTTCATTTTTTAAATGCAACGTGTTAGAGCAAAACCTACTTTCTAGAGTTCCATACATATTCATCATCATCAGTTATACAAAGGGAATTTGGGTCTTTTTTCAGATTCTCCGGTAGTGTCTGACTAGGGCCACCACTTGTACTGGCAGATGGAGTAGTTTACCCAATTCTTACACATTTTTCAAAAAGCCAAACCTGCTAAATCCTGTTGAATAATGTAGCCACTTGTTCAAAGGCAGGCAACGCTCATCAGAAGTCAATTCACCCTGGGAAATTTGTACCATGTCCCCACAACAAAGAGAAGAATTATCTTTCATTCAGTCTGACAGTGAGAGCTACAGATATGCTCATTTTTACGGCCACTGAGATGGTCTTTTTATTGGAGCTGAGTGTAGGAAGTGATCACAGCTCAAACCTATGGGCCGGGCGAGATATTTTTACATTGTTCATTTTGGCAGGTTTGAAGTTTCCTTTCTCCTGTGGAGTCCTATGCTCCTCTGATTTCACTGAAATATGAACACAGTTTTGGAACTTGGACTATGGGAGAAATGTCAGGTTGAAAATCTATGCATAAGTGGGACATCCTCAGTCTCATTTCTTTTGAGGTTTGTGGCCAGATTTCAAGGCTTATTTTACTTTCCCAACATCTCCTTAGAATGAAAAGATAAAATCACCCCCTGGATTTCATTAACTCAGACGTATCTTGGCTGAGGTGAGTAGAAAAGAATATGCTGCTAACGATAGTTGCTGCAGGAGCAGGAAAATTGTACATAAAATTGAATATTTGATATAAAACTTACTTTCCACCCCAGTAGAGTTTGGTAGTGATGACCAGGCTGGACCTCCTATATAAGCACACAGACACACAGACACACACACAGACACACACAACACACAATACATTAGTTAGTTAACAGGATTCAGAATTTGATGCTTAGAGCCTTATTAGAGACACGAAGCTCACTGCTCCACACGACTGAAATTTGAAGATAAAGGAAACATTAATATGAGAATCAGCGTGGCCTAGTGAATAGAGCATGCTCTGGGAGTCAGAAGGTCATGGGTTCTAATCCTGGCCCCGGCATTTGTCTTCTGTGTGACCTTGGGTAAGTCATTTCACTTTTCTGCGCCTCAGTTACCTCATCTGTAAAATGGGGATTAAGACTGTGAGCCCCATATGGGTAAGGGACTGTGTCTAACCTGATTAGCTTGGATCTACCCCAGTGCTTAGTACAGTGTCTAGCGCATAGTAAGTGCTCAAAAAATACAAGTTTTTATAAAAAGTCTTCCAGGAAATCAAATAATAATAATGGCATTTATTAAGCGCTTACTATGTGCAAAGCACTGTTCTAAGCGCTGGGGAGTTTACAAAGTGATCGGGGTGTCCCACATGGGGCTCACAGTCTTAATCCCCATTTTACAGATGAGGGAACTGAGGCCCAGAGAAGTTAAGTGACCTGCCCAAAGCTGACAAGCGGTGGAGCCGAGATTTGAACAGATGACCTCTGACTCCAAAGCCCGTGCCCTTTCCACTGAGCCACGCTGCTTCCCCATGAAGCATGATTCATGAAATCATGAATCATGGTTAAAAAGAATTCAAATTGAATTCACAGATGTTCGAAGTTGGGATATTTAAGATTCTATCTGCAATGCGAGGATGGCACACAGGCAGTTTGGGATTAACGTACTTTAGGAGCCCATTCTCGTTGGTGATAACAAACAGTGAACTACACTGACACTTCGGACAATTCAGCTGCATCAAGCAAAAGGGGGAAAACATTTCACAGTCTGATCCTACAGAAACTGAGAATTGCTCATGAATCACCGTTGCCTGGAGCACTTGTAAACATTAGGTAAGCAAAAGAATTATGCATTTTCTAAGGGACTCCATCAAAGTTGGTATAGTATTCAAATTGTGACATATCTGGTGAAAAATAGGCCTCTGTTTGGACCATCTTTGCCACAGATATCTTTTCAAAAATCATTTTCTTTGCACCTCAATAAAGGTATAACTGAAAAGCAGTGTGGCCTAGTGAAAAGACCATAGGCTTATGAGTCAGAGGATCAGGGTTTTAAATCCCAGCTCTGCCATTTATCCGTCGTGTGACCTTGGATAAGTCACTCAACTTCTCTGTGCCTCAGTTACTTCACCTGTAAAACGGGGATTAACCCACGTGGGACATGGACTGTGTCCAACCCGATTATCTTATATCTACCCCAGGACATAGTACAGTGCCTGGCATATAATAAGCCCTTAAGAAATACTGTTTAAATAAAAAGGATGCAGTTCTCAGGATTTCTTAGAACTTCACCTATTTTTTTAATGGAATGTTTTAAGTGCTTACTAGGTGTCAAGCACTGTTCTAAGCACTGGGGTAGACACAAATTTATTTGTCTGGACACAGTCCCTGTCCCACATAAGCCTCGCAGTCTAAGTAGCCGGGAGTAGGATTTACTCCCCATATTACAGTTGAGGAAAATAAGGCACAGAGAAGGTAAGTGATTTGCCCAAGTTCACACAGCAAGCAATTGGCAGAACTGTTATTAGAACCCAGGTCCTCTGACTCCCAAACCCGTATTCTTTTCATTAGGCCACGATGCTTTTCATGGTGTCTAAAACCCATGAACTAATAGTTTGAAACTTTGAAAAGTTCCTTGACTCTGTGAATCCTTGACTTTCTTCCCTATGTTTCTGAATAAGGTTCCCATGTAACTTTTTTCCCTTCAAAGTACTGAAAAGTGCCATGACTCATATGTGATTATCTACCGCAGTGCTGCAAATTGCTCTTCACCCAGGGTGAAAATGAGGGAAATGTTGATTTGACTTATTTTGTTATTTTACCAGTAATTCTCCTGAGACAAAGATGGGCTGGCCACTTGCACATACTTTTTGGTAAAATGGATATATGGTATACAAATGATGAATCATTAGGTGCATCAATTAATTCCAAAATCCAGACATGGAGAAACTGAGAAATTATTAGCCACCTAATGGTTGACCATTGAAATCAGCTTTTCTTCTAGCTGCCGTGCTATGCTCTCTAGCCCCTTTTAAAAGAAGTAAAGTTCCTGAGCACTTACCTCCAACCTTTCTTTTTGATGATGTTTCCAAGAATCACCTCTGCTCTAAGGTGGAAAAAAACAGTTGTTATTATAAGCAGCAACAGTGAACCCCCTTGGTGGAATGAGGATGCGTTTTATTCAGATGAAGACCACTTGTGTGTTTGCATCTGTGTCCCATGTGTTCTGTTAGAACTTGGAGCAAGCATTTCTATGGGAAGAGGGAGGAACACTGGTTCCTGATTTCCCAATTCATTCATTCATTCATTCATTCAATTGTATTTATTGAGCGCTTACTGTGAGAAGAGCACCGTACTAAGCACTTGGGAAGTACAAGTTGGCAACATATAGAGATGGTCCCTACCCAACAGCGGGCTCACAGTCTAGAAAGGGGAGAAAGACAACAAAAGCAGCATGAGAAGCCACATGGATCAGTGGAAAGAGCCCGGGCTTTGGAGTCAGAGGTAATGGGTTCAAACCCCGGCTCCGCCAATTGTCAGCTGTGTGACTTTGGGCAAGTCACTTCACTTCTCTGGGCCTCAGTTACCTCATCTGTGAAACGGGGATGAAGACTGTGAGTCCCCCGTGGGACAACCTGATCACCTTGTAACCTCCCCAGCGCTTAGAACAGTGCTTTGCACATAGTAAGCCCTTAATAAATGCCATCATTATTATTATTATTAACAAAACAAAACATATTAACAAAATAAAATAAATAGAATATATACAATAAAATAGAGTAATAAATACGTACAAACTCTACCCCATCATTCATTCATTCAGCCACATTTATTGGGTGCTCACTGTGTGCGGAGCACCATACTAAGTGTTTGGGAGAGTACAACACCACAACAAACAGACATATTCCCTGTCCACAATCAATGAGCTTAAAATCCAGAGGATAAGCTTACATTCTTCGGTAGTGGGAGGTTTAAAGGAGTTGGGCTTTCTGAGTTTCCTACCTCCTCCAGGGAAACTGGGCTTGGATTCCCAAGATACCCTGTGCACTTTGTATTTTTCAACATTAGATCCAAGGACATCCCTAAAATGTTTCTGTAGTCCCCCTCTCGGCCGCCTCCGTAGGGTTAATTGGAGGGGAGGGGAGCATTAGGTCATTAGCAATGCATACTCGGTCAGCCCCGTGATCCATCTGTCCTCCAAATGGTAACAGGATGCTCAGAGAACCGTGTGATGGCCGTCCTTCCTGACAGCCACCCTGATGGTTTGGGCTGGACTGGTTTGCACACCTAATATTCCCCTCCACATCCCTAACTTTCCCTCTCATAACCTATTCCAGATTTCAAGTCCGTGAATTTATTCAAATTCCCCCTGAACCTGCCGATATTTTTAGCCCGCGGAAGCATATTCCATGTGCTTGCCACCTGCGGGGGGAAAGGAACAGCATTGTGGTAGGAATGCTGGAAAGGGAAGAGTCTATCTAAATTCAAATCAAATTGCACACCCACTACTTTTTGCAGTGCCCGGTTGGAAATTTCCAAAAGGGCCTTCCGCTCAGTTTGATTCCCGCATTTCCACTGTTTCTGCTTTGTGCCTGGAAATCCTTACGATGGATTTGCTGCCTGTTTTCACAAACTCCATAGATCCCGGGGATGCCAGTTGCCATTTGACAGTACGGCACTTCTGCGGAACAGATCCCACAGAAACATCGTGCTTTTGAGACCAAGGGAAGGCAGCAACCTTCTTTTTCAATTGTAGCATTCCTGTGGACACAAAATGTTAATACCACCAGAGAGGAAGGGAGGGGGTCTTGGTAGACTTTAACAGATTCTGGGCTTGGAGAGGAAGGGGAAGGAAGAAGAGGTGACAATAAAGGAGGAGAATATCCAGAAGAAGTCAGTCTGTATCAGCTTTGTGCCTTCGGAAATCTCTGGGAAGGGAAGACCCAGCTGTTATACTATTATTTTCTCCTTGTGAACACGAATGTATCCCAACAGGGGAAATAATTAGGCAAATCTATTCACAGCACCCTTCCTGGCTCTTTGCAAGAGCCCAAGCCCTCCAACAAAAAGCAGAACAAACGAAATGAAAAGGCAATTCGAGTAGGCACTGATGAATCTGAAATAGTTTGACTGTGTTTTCCATTCTCTCCTAGGAATTAGAACTGCATCAGTGATGCAGTACAGCAAAGAGGATGCTAAATAGCCTTTTTCTGTCCAGCGTCTTTCATTCCAGACAACCAGAAAACCCAGTCTGAAGAAAGCGCTTAGTACAGTGCTCTGCACACAGTAAGTGCTCAATAAATACGATTGATTGATTGATTGATTGAAGAAAAAGCACGTGGCCACCGGGGCGGTTGTTCTTGGGGCTGGACCAATGTGAACCACCCTAACCATCTCACCAGGTGCAGGTTTCAGGTAATACTAATGATAATACTGATGGTATTTGTTAAGCGCTTACTATGTGCCAAGCCCTGTTCGAAGCACTGGGGTAGATACTAGGTAATCAGGTTGTCCCACGTGGGGCTCACAGTTTTCATCCCCATTTTACAGATGAGGTAACTGAGGCACGGAGAAGTTGAGTGACTTGCCCAAGGTCACACAGCTGACAAGTGGCAGGGCTGGAATTAGAACCCACGGCCTCTGAATCCCAAGCACACTCTTTCCACTGAGCCACGCTGCTTCAACTGTATGTACTGAATCTCCACCTTCGCACATGGAACGACACGGACAAGAGCTGTGCCCTGGTGGCTGGGTGTCCCGAGGTGGACCCACCCAGATGGAATTTAGGAATCTGTCCAGGGGCTGTAGGATTAGTTGTAATTTTCCAGACCTTTGCCTGACCAGTTTGCAGTAAGCGGTCCATCCCTCCCTGCCTGTCCCTATTGGGAGACAAAGAGGAGGAGCTCTCTGTGAATCCTTTGCTCTCCGTTTGTCCCCCTACCCCTCTTGCCATAAGAAGTGTTGTAAATGAAGTGTTATAAATGAAATAAAAAAGTGTTGTAAATAAGAAGAATATGGTAAAAACTATCTTACCATAAAGATTCCAGCCTTACACTGATCCTGAGAAATGCCCAACACTCTATTCATCCATCCACACGTGTACTCACTGGGGTTGTGGTGAAGACACCAACAAGCACACGTGTTTTCTCTTGCACTACCCCACTTGGGGTACAGCCACTGACCATGCCCTGGCACCGTAGGGTGACAGAAAAGAGGCCCAGACCGGACCCCTTTGGGCAGAAGACTAAGCCTGATCATTGCTCCTGTGTATTAAACCCTGGGGTGTAGGCTAACCTTATCCCCCTCCCAGAGTCTGCAAAAGATAACAAGGAAGCTTTGGTTCCTCTCAATATTTCTCGGCAGGCATCTAAAGATACTTACTTCCCAGCTGCATATACCTCTGCAGTATCAAAGAGATTCACTCCGCTCTCATAGGCGATTGTCATCAGTTGTTCCGCAACCTTCAAGGAACAAAGACACAGATCAGAGGAGGGAACTTGAGTCACGCTTCCTCCTACAAAATTCTCCATTGTAAATTCCGCTGTGGATTTTCAGAACTTTGGGATTTCACTGGCGCCTCACTCTAATAGTCTTAATTAGGGGAAATAGAGGTGGAATAACTATTTCTTATCCAGTGGAGTAGAGGATGAACACCATGGCTTCTTTGGGTGTTTTTGGAGTCAATGAAGCTACTTAAGCTCGACTCTCTTGCAAACTTTCCAATGCGGAGAGTGGGTAGATCTAAGTGAAAAACCTATGCGCTGTACTAAGTGGTTGGGAGAATACAGTACAACTGAGTCGGTAGACAAGGAGCTTACATTCTAGAGAGGGAGGTATGTTTGCACATTTTTCTCTTACTGGTGCTCTGTTTCTATTTCTGCACTTATATGGTCAAGAAATTCTTAAGGTTTCGTGAAATTCTAGATGAATCAGTCCATGTTTCCCCACTCCTCAAGGACCACTAGTGGTTGCCTATCCACCTCTGCATCAAATAGTAACTCTTCTTTCACTTTAAAGCCTTTAACCACCTTTCCCACTCCCATCTTATGTCACTGATTTCCTACTACAACCCAGCACACTCACTTACCTCCCGTAATACCAACCTACTCACTGAACCTCAGTCTCGCCTGTCTCGCCACCAATCTCCTGCCCATGTCCTGCCTCTGGTCTGAAGTCCCCCTCGTCCTCATCCCCCTCTCCATCCCCCCCATCTTACCTCCTTCCCTTCCCCTCAGCACCTGTATATATGTATATATGTTTGTACATATTTATTTATTTATTTTATTTGTACCTACCTATTCTATTTATTTTATTTTGTTAGTATGTTTGGTTTTGTTCTCTGTCTCCCCCTTTTAGACTGTGAGCCCACTGTTGGGTAGGGACTGTCTCTATATGTTGCCAATTTGTACTTCCCAAGCGCTTAGTACAGTGCTCTGCACATAGTAAGCGCTCAATAAATACAATTGATGATGATAATGGGATACTCAGATTTTCCATTTCTAAGAACTCTTCGAGGCTTTCAGAAACAAGATTCCCCTAGGGGCTACAAAACGGGGGCTGGGGGGGGGGCGGGGGGTGCATACACTTGTTTTCCTTTTTCTGCAAGACACCTCACTCCTCAGTTAACGTGGCTAATTTCCACTTCATTTGCGGCAAAATCCAGATCATCACTGCTATTTACAATAGTTTCTCAACAGATGCCATGTGGTGTGCGTGTTCAGTTGCTTTGCCAGAAGGGAGCATTTGCTGCAGGGATGAACTCCATGCTGCCCATCGGTCCTTTCCCCAGTAGGGTCCGGGACTGTGGCTCCGGGCTGCCTGGGCTTTTGGGACGGCTCGTTTCAGATGAAGGCTCTAGAGAGGATCTGGGAATCGAGTGACGCTGGGCTAGAGAAGAGGACATCTTTTCAGAGTCTGCTTCTGGGGCCACGAGCCTGGCGGCGGTTCTGCCACAGTCTTGGGGTGAGAGACAGATCGGCCTCCAGAGACCACTCGGATGGTCTGAAAAGATTTCTTGTGGGCCTGCTGCTCTAGCTTGGCTGAAGTCCTGAGCATGCTGTGCTCACTGGAATGGGGCACAGCCATAACAGAACAGAAAGCCCAGGGGAGAGAAGCCAGGCAAGCTGACCCCTGCTGATTCCGTGTTCCTACAGAAAGTCAGTCAGTCAATCAACCATACTTATTTAGGGCTTACTGTGTGCCGGGCATTTGGGAGAGTACAGAATAACAATAAACAGATACATTCCCTGCCCACAATGTGCTTACAGTCTAGAAGGGGAGACGGACATTAATATAAGTAAATCAATGAATTACAGATATGTAAATAAGTGTTGTTGGGAGTGAATGAAGGGAGCAAATCAAGGAGATGCGGAGGGGAGAGGGAGAAGAGGAAAGGAGGTTTTAGTTAGGGAAAGCCTCTTGAAGGAGATGCGCCTTCAATAAAGTTTTGAAGGGGGTTGGGGGGCGGGGGAGTAGTTGCTTGTCAGATATGAGGAGGAGGGCAATATAGGCCAGAGATGGGATGTGGGCTAGAGGTTGGCAGTGAGATAGACAGGATCAAGGAACAGTGAGAAGGTTAGCATTAGAGTAGTGAAGTGTGTGTCCTGGGTTATAATAGGAGAGTAGTGAGGTGAGGTAGGAGGGGGCAAGATGATTTAGACATCTCACCAAACCCATCCTCTCACCTCACCTTCATTTCCAGTCTCCTGGACCCTTTTAAACCCATTCGGCACCTGACCCTAGATTATTACTCGTGTTCACGTGACTTAGTAGTCTGGGGTCCACCAGGGGACTCCTGGCTCTTGGAAGCTCTCCATAACGTCCAAGATTTGAGCCTCCAGGAAGACAGTTTTCTATGTGGTTAGCAGAGCATTTGCCCTTTCCCCTCTAAGTGGTGGGGTGCCAGAGGGAGGTCGAAGGGGAGGAAGGATGGGGAGGGGCATATACTGCTGTTTCTCTTCCTCAAGGAGAGGAAGAATGAGGCAGGGCATATTCTGCTGTCTCTCTTCCTCTCCTGAAATCCCCCATCTTCCACCTGTCAGGCTGCAATGGCAGAACAGGAGGATTTCTCAAACCTCACTCTGGCTCCTGACCTGAGTGGCCAAAGGGGCCTCCAGCCAGGATCTAGTATTCAGGAAGAGCAACAGGCCAACTGGTTTGTCAGTCAGCTCTTCTGGCTCTTCCATCTCTGATCACCCATGAGCCTATTATTGATGAGTCCCTCCCTCTCACACTCTGCCAGGCGGGACTACCTCAACTGTTCTCATAACGGCCTGCTGGCTTCCAACCGTCTTCTTTCATCTTAAATCCACATTGTCTGCCCACCTGCCCTCCCTAGGGCTGAAAAACAGGTGTGAATTTGAATCAAAAAGAACACCAATGACAGCTGTTGGCTTGGCAGCTCGGGGAGATTGGTCTGTTTGGTCTGGAACAGGAGTCAGAAACAGCAAGTTTCATTCTTTTCCCTCAATAAATTCCCAAGTGGCCACAGAGAATGACTTAACTGGCCAAGCCTCAGTTTCCCTAATTGTAGGGTTCCACCACCATGTCCCCACCCCGCCTCACAGGAAGACAGGAAGAGCAATTAGAATTTGTGAAACCCCTTGAGCTCTTTAGAGAGGTGCTTTCAGAGTGTTGTGAATTGTTCCGCTTATTATCTAGAAGGGGAACATAACCACTCACTAAAAATGTGGTTTTAATTATTCTCTGAAGACTTAGCCTAAAGGTGTCCAGTGAACAATTATAGGAGATCAAAATGAACATTACTTTTTCTGCTTCCAATATCCTTAGCTGAATGTTCCAGAATAATTCTGAAACCAGGCATGTGGTCTGTCAAACGGTGGGAGGAGGGAGAGGTGGAATGGGTGGGTGGGTAGTGGAGGCAACCCCAGGAGAGCTTAATGTAGGGCTGCTCTAAAGGACTGTGGGGGAGTGAGGAGGAGTGTGCTCCCTTTTTCTCATCCTCCTCGCTCAATTTTATTTAATGGTATTTGTTAAGCACTTACTACATGTCAAACATTGTTCTAAGCACTGGGGCAGGTACAAATCAATCGGGTTGGACACAGTCCCTGTCCCACATGGGATTTACAGTCTAAGTATGAGGGAGAACTCATACTGAATCCCCATTTTACATCGAGGAAACTGAGGCACAGAGAAGTGAAGTAACTTGCCCCAGATCACACAGTAGGCAAAAGTTAGAGACAGGATTAGAACCCAGGTCCTCTGACCCCCAAGTTCGCGCTCTTTCCACTAGGTCATGATTCTTCCCAGTTGGGGAGAGACCAAACTGGGTAGATTTGATGGGAAGCTAGCAACTAACTGAGGGTTTGTTTCTACTACTTGGGTCTTTACCTGGCTAGATCAGACTCCTGCTTGCTTGTGGCTTCTCCCCTAGACTCCTCCAGCTGATGCACTTCCATGATTCTAGGCAGGGAGGATGTAGACTGAGCCCCAGACTGAGCTCCCTCCTTCCTCTCCCCCTCCTCCCCATCCCCATCCCCTCCGCCTTACCTCCTTCCCCTCCTCACAGCACCAATATATATGTATATATGTATATAATAATAATACTAATGATGTTATTTGTTAAGCGCTTACTACATGCAAAGCACTGTTCTAAGCGCTGGGGAGGTTATAAGGTGATCAGGTTGTCCCACGGGGGGCTCACAGTTTTAATCCCCATTTTACAGATGAGGGAACTGAGGCCCAAAGAACTTAAGTGAGTTGCCCAGAGTCACACAGCTGACAGTTGGCAGAGCCGGAATTTGAACCTATGACCGCTGACTCCAAAGCCCGGGCTCTTTCCACTGAGCCACGCTGCTTCTCCTAAGTTTGTACATATTTATTACTCTATTTATTTATTTATTTTACTTGTACATATTTATTCTATTTATTTTATTTTGTTAATATGTTTTGTTTTGTTGTCTGTCTCCCCCTTATAGACTGTGAACCCGCTGTTGGGTAGGGACCGTCTCTATATGTTGCCAGCTCATACTTCCCAAGCGCTTAGTACAGTGCTCTGCACACAGTAAGCGTTCAATAAATACGATTGAATGAATGAATGAATGAATTGGTGAGAAACTTTTGAGGCAGGCCATGGGAGTTTCTGATAACCAGCGAACGACCTTGCTGCGGTCATAGAGCAGACGTCAATGGGACTACTGAGCTACGCTCTCATTTATTGCCATATTTCCCTCTTCACGCCTCTTTAGAAATGAAGCACTCGACATCACTGCCTTTGCCATTGAATTGCAAGTGGGGCTGCTGAAAGGATGACTCATGTCTGTGAAATTCATAAATGCTTAGTTAAAAAAGAAAAGAAAATAGAAAAAGAATAACCCAATATCCCCCAGGGGCTAGTAGTGATGAAACATTATCACGAATACCCAAGATTCACATTCGAATGTGTCAAAACCAAGGATAATTTCACTTGTTTCATCTCTATTTCTTATGTCAGAAATCACTAGGAGCTCATTAAAAGATAGGACTCTCACGATTTCTAACTGTAGCAGTCTTCATAAATTATACATAAAAATCTCCAAACTTCAGCACGGTTGTCAGTGCCCAGGACTGAATCCCTGGATTGTGTTATTTCTGCAACTTTGTGAAATGTCATGGGGAAGGGTAGTCTAATGCTGAAAAATTAATGAAAGTTTTCTCACTATCCTTGGCTCCACCTGAGTCAGTTTCCCGTTTATTAAAACCTTTTCAGACTTTGGAGTTCCGGCACCAGAAAAGTCATACTTGACTGAAGTTTAATGGACATTTAATACTCAACAGATGGTCTTCGGATTTATCTCATGAAAGGAAAGCAGAAGTGACTTACCTCATCTGAAATTTGACCTCCAAATGTGACCCATGTCCCTAGAAAAGAAGTTAATTGTATGTTAATTTTCAAACCATTCTTTGCCCTCCTGCTTGCACAGTGTAATGGGAAAATGTACTCTCCCCACACAAGGTTTGGATGATGTTGACAGTGATTGACAGTGATTGTTATGCTCAGCTCAGTATGCAGAGCCCTGCAACCCATTTTTGTTTCCTTTGATTGGATAATGAGGAGCTAAGCCTGAAAAGGGCATCAAGAACCCAGTGGCTCAGTGGAAAGAGCACGGTCATGGGTTCAAATCCCAGCTTCGCCAGCTCTCAACTGTGTGACTTTGGGCAAGTTACTTAACTTCTCTGGGCCTCAGTTCCCTCATCTGTAAAATGGGGATTAAAACTGTGAGCCCCCCGTGGGACAACCTGATCACCTTGTAACCTCCCCAGCGCCGAGAACAGTGCTTTACACATAGTAAGCGCTAAACAAATACCATTATTATTATGTTTGTGCCATCTTGTTGCTCTCTCTTGGCCCATACTGAGTGCTCCATTCTCATTTCTCCCTTCTCTGAAAATCCTGCCACAGGATCAAAGTTCAGGCTTAGGGTATACAAAGGCTTTGGTGGTTGGCACTGAGTGATTTAAGATGGCAGAGCTGCACACTTCTCTTCATGACGGTCTGGGGAGGAAGGGGAGTTGAGGGAAATAGGGGAATGGTGATATCACCAGGGCAAAATGGCTAGTGGGAGGCATTAATTTTCAGAGAAAGGTCTAGAAATACAAGGGGCTGTGGATGTGCTGGAAGGAGGGGCCCCAAGGGGCAGGGGAAATGACTGAGTTGATGTAACTAGTCGCATGGTATAGTTCATAGAGCACAAGCTTGGGAGTCAGAGGGTCATGGGTTCCAGTCCCGGCTCCACCACCAGCGTCGGCTCTGTGACCCTGGGGAAGACACTTCATTTATCCGTGCCTCAGTTAAAACTCATCTGTAAAATGGGGATTAAGATTGTGAGCTCCATATGGGACACAGACTGCATCCAACCTTATTTGCCTGTATCCATTCATTCATTCAATCATATTTATTGAGTGCTTACTGAATGCAGAGCACTGTACTAAGCACTTGGGAAGTACAAATCGGCAACATATAGAGACTGTCCCTACCCAACAGCGGGGCTCACAGTCTAGAAGGGGGAGACAGACAACAAAACAAAACAAGTAGACAGGTGTCAATACCATCAGAATAAATAGAATTATAGCTGTACACACATCATTAATAAAATATAGTAATAAATATGTACAAATATACGGAAGTGTTGTGGGGAGGGGAAGGGGATAGGACGGGGGGGTGATAGGGAGGGGAGGAGGAGGAGAGGGAAAGGGGGGCTCAATCTGGGAAGACCTCCTGGAGGAGATGAGCTCTCAGTAGGGCTTTGAAGGGAGGAAGAGAGCTAGCTTGGCGGATGTGCGGAGGGAGGGCATTCCAGGCCAGGGGAAGGACGTGGGCCGGGGGATGATGGCGGGACAGGTGAGAACGAGGCACAGTGTGGAGGTTAGCGGCGGCAGAGGAGCAGAGGGTGAGGGCTGGGCTGGAGAAGGAGAGAAGGGAGGTGAGGTAGGAGCGGGTGAGGTGATGGACAGCCTTGAAGCCAAGAGTGAGGAGATCAAGGAGATCCCATCTGGACCTGCTTTCCACCACCCCAGTGGGAAAGAGAAGATCACCCACAGCATGAGGGCTCCTTAAAGCCTCCGGAAGACTAGTGGCTGTCATAGCCGACACTGTGGCTGGCTACCCCCTCTGGACCATAAGCTCATTGTGGGTAGGGAATGTGTCCGTTTATTGTTATTTTGGACTCTTCCAAGTGCTTAGAATGGTGCTCAGCACACAATAAGTGTATGATTGATTGACTGTGGCTTCAAATATGAGGTGGGCTCTGAATTGTGAAGAGCCTGAAATCCTGCTCCTCCGGGCACAGCTCCCTACTAACCTGGGCTTTTTGTTGTGTGTGGGTATTAATAATGATGGCATTTATTAAGCGCTTACTATGTGCAAAGCACTGTTCTAAGCACTGGGGAGGTTCCAAGGTGATCAGATTGTCCCACGGGGGGCTCACAGTTTTAATTCCCATTTTACAGCTGAGGTAACTGAGGCCCAGAGAAGTTAAGTGACTTGCCCAAAGTCACACAGCTGACAATTGGCGGAGCCGGGATTTGGACCTGTGACCTCCGACTCCAAAGCCCGGGCTCTTTTCACTGAGCCATGCTGGGTATTGTGTATTTGAGTTGTCTCTTAGGTTGCTTTAAAGTTCTATTGTTATATTGCTCCCAACAAATCCTGCCCCATTTGGTCTCCGTACCCAAGCTACCATCTTCTGATGCCCAAATCAATGAATTCAACTCCACCCCTTCACTGCACTCAACTCCCTTGCTCCTCTGCCCCTAATGTGCAATTCTGGGTCAGTCTGCTTCCTATGCTTCCTCTATTCCTGTGCTCGAGCTGCGGAGCGCTGTTGGGGGAAATCCAGATATCTCTCTGGCATTGTCCCCTTAAATTCATTCTTATCAGCTTCAATTCAGCCCACTCCACTGTCTGATAACAATATTTTTCCTTCCTAATCCACTCCCATTCCCACTGCTGCCACCAGGTTTCAAACATTTAAC
Source organism: Tachyglossus aculeatus (assembly GCF_015852505.1). Classification (NCBI taxonomy): domain Eukaryota; kingdom Metazoa; phylum Chordata; class Mammalia; order Monotremata; family Tachyglossidae; genus Tachyglossus; species Tachyglossus aculeatus. The sequence continues at coordinate 89,096,026 of NC_052066.1, forward strand.
TCCTTCCTCAAACCTCTTACGCCCCACCCCCACTCTTCCTTTCCCCTAATGACCTGGCCAAATATTTCAGCAACAAAATTGAAAACATCAGGTTGATCTACCCACCTCCTCCCCCACCCTCATTGACTCTCCCTATTCCCTGCAGTAACTCAAGATGAGATCTCTCACCTTCTTTCTTAGTCTACTCCTCCATCTGTGCTTCTGACCCCATCCCTTCTAACCTTTTTAAAACACGCCTCCCTTCCCTTCTTCCCTCATTGACTGCCATCTTCAACAGGTCAGCTTCCAACAGCTTCTTCCCCACTGCTTTCAAACATGCTGACGTAACCCCAATTCTAAAAACAAACCTCCTTGACCCCATGGCTTCCTCAAGTTATTACCTCATCTCCCTCCTACCATCTCTCTCCAAACTTTTTGAGAGTTGTTGACACCCTGCTGTCTCCACTTCTCCAATTTCTGTCCATATTCCCTCGAATCTGGCTTCCACTCCCTTCACTCCACAGAATCAGCCTTCTCTGAGGTAACCAATGACTTTCTCACCAAATCTGATGGCATCTATTCTTTCCTAATCCTCCTAGACCTTTCAGCTGGCTTCAGCAATGTATGCACCCCCTTCTCCTAGAAACTTTAACCAATCTTGGCTTCACTGATATTGCCCACCCTTGGTTCTCCTCTTATCTCTCTAACCGTTCATTTCCAGTCTCCTTCGTGGGTTCCTCCTCTCCCTCCCATCCCCTAACTGTGGGTGTCTCTCAAGGTTCAGTTCTGGGTCCCCTTCTACTCTCCATCTACACCCACTCCCTTGGACAACTCATTTTATCTCATGGCTGCAAATACCACCTCTGTGCAGATGATTCAGAAATCTATATCTCCAGTCCTGATCTCTAACCCTCTCTGCAGACTCCTATTTCCTCCTGCCTTCAAGACATCTCTACTTGGATGTCCTCCGAAAACCCTGCCCTCTCCATGACTTTCCCCAAACTGTAGACAGCACCGTGATCCATCCTGTCTCACAAGCTGGTATTCTTTGCATTATCCTTGACTCCTCTCTCTCATTCAACCCACATATTCAATCTATTACTAAATCCTGTCTGTTCAACCTTCACAGCATCGCTAAAAATCTGCCCTTTCCTCTCCATCCAAACTGCAACCATGTTAAACCAAGCACTTATCTTAGTCCTCTTTGATTACAGCATCAGCCTCCTTACCTCATTCAATCGTATTTATTGAGCACTTACTGTGTTCAGAGCCCTGTACTAAGCACTTGGGAACTACAAGTCGGCAACATATAGAGACGGTCCCTACCCAACAATGGGCTTACAGTCTAGAAGGGGGAGACAGACAATAAAACAAAACATGGAGACAGGTGTCAAAACTGACATCTCTCCTCACTCCAGTCCATACTTCTTTCTGCTGGCCAGATCATTTTTCTACAAAAACGTTCAGTCCACGTTTCCCCACACCTCAAGAACCTCCATTGGTTGACCACCCACCTCCAGATCAAACAGAAACTCCTTACTTTAAAGCACTAAATCACCTTGTTCCCTCCTACCTCACCTCGCTACTCACCTACTAAAACCCAATCCACGCACTTCACTCGTCTGATGTTAACCTACTCACTGTACCTTGATCTCATCTATCTCACTGCCCACCTCTCGCTCATGTCCAGTCTCTGACCTGAAACACCCTCCCTCTTCCTATCAGACAGAAAATTACTCTCCCTACCTTCAAAGCCTGATTAAAGGCCTTCCCTGACTAAGCCCTCATGTCTTTTTCTTCCACTCCCTGCTCCCTCCATTCATCCCCCCTCTCAGCCCCACAGCACTTGTGTACATATTCGTAATTTATTTATTTATATTAATGTCTTTCTCCCCCTCTGGACTGTAAACTTGTTGTGGGCAGGGAATGGGTCTGTTACACTTTTGTATTGTCTTCTCCCCGGCGCTTAATACAGTATACTGCACACAGTAAGGGCTCAATAAATATAATTGAATGATTGATAACTACCAGTCAATCATATTTATTGAGTGCTTACTGTATGCAGAGCACTGTGCTAAGCATATGGGAGAGTACAATATAACACTGATTGATTGATTAATGAAGGAATTTTACTGGGTGACGTAGGAATCCTGTGATTAGAAAGTACCTGGGAATATCTCAATCAATCAATCAACCAGTTGTATTTACTGAGGTCTACTGTGTGCAGAACACTGAACTAAGTATTTGTAAAAGCACAGTAGAGGAAGAACCCACACTTCCTGCACATAAGGAGCTTACAATGTTGCAGGGGAAGCAATCATAAAATAATTTTAAATAGGAGAAAGTCCTCAAATAGTAATAATAATGATGGTATTTGTTAAGCACCTACTATGTGTCAAGCACTGTTCTAAGCACTGGGGTAGATACAAGGTACTTGGGTCCCACATGGGGCTCACAGTCTCAATCATCATTTTCAAAATGAGGGTACTGAGACCCGGACAAGTTAAGTGACTTGCCCGAAGTCGCGGAGCAGACAACTGGCAGAGCTGGGATTAGAACCCATGACCTTCTGACTCCCAGGTTAAAGCTCTATCCACTAGACGTTGCTGCTTCTCAATGGAAAGCAATAGGTAGAAAAGCACACCAGAAGCAGGGAATACATAAGTGCTAAGACTGTAGTAAGGAGAACGTGACCCAAGGAGAGGAAAAATTCAACAGGGAAAGCCTCTGAGAGTAGGTAGGATAGGGAATGGTTCCATCTCACTACCGACCCCTCACCCTCATCCTGCCTCTGACCTGGAACTCCCTCCCTCTTTCATTCATTCAATCGTATTTATTGAGCGCTTACTGTGTGCAGAGCACTGTACTAACCGCTTGGGAAGTACAAGTCCCTCTTCAGATCTGGCTTACGATTTCTTATCCCACATCTCCAAGCACTTCTCCAAAAGGTCTTCCCCAACTAAACTCTTACTTCCACCTCTTCCGTTCCCTTCTGCATTGCCCTGCATGGGAATTTGCACCCTTTGTTCATCCCAACCTCAGTCACACAACACATCAATCGGTCAATGGTATTTATTGAGTTCTTACGATGTGCTTAACACTACACTAAGTTCTTGGGAGAGTACAATCCAAAAGAGTTGGTAGATACATTCCCTGGTGACAGTGAGTTTACAGACTAGAGAGGGATAAGATTCCAGAACACTTATATCCATATTTGTAATTTACTTATTTATATTATCATCTATCTCCCCGTCTAGACTGTAAACTCCTTTTGGGCAGGGAACATGCTTATTAGCTCTGTTATATTGTACTCTCCCAAGTGCTTAGTGCTTAGTAAGCACCCTATAAATACAATTGATTAACTGAAATGGGGGAGAGCTGAATAAATGATAATGTTTGAATCTCCTGCTGCATCTAAGTACCGGGAAAGAGATCTTACATGCTCGCAACCAGAGGAGTTTCATTCATTTTAAAGTCAGTGGCAGCCTTCCAGACGTTAGGTAATTTGGTGAGCAAAAACACTTTTGACAATTTTCTTAATCATTTCTCTGACGCTAATGAGGATGTGCTTCAGGGAAAATAGACATTCTTTACATTTATTTGGCAGTTAAAATTCAAATCTGGGCAGCGTTGCTCGGGAGATCGCTCCATGATCGAAGACTTGTTATTTCCAAATTCTCTCAAGTCTAACATTTAATGAGCTCTAAGGGGTTACAGTGCCTGGGGAAAGACTGCCCACCTTGGTTGGCAAAGGCTTTTAATTAAACAACCGGTACATGATTCGACATTCTCAGCCCTTAATATTCGAACCCACACAACAGGGCCCTGAGAAGTAAGCGGCGAAACAGGGAAAAATGCAGAGCTGCACGAAACCACCTTTTGTTCTTTGTTACCTAGTTACCATGTCTTAGGAGTACATGCAATTAATTTTTTGGTGTGTGAAGTCATTCAGAGAGCTCATGTTTATTGTTCAAAGAAATTACTTGCTAAATCTTGCCCCACTCTCCCTACCCCCGGGCCCCAAACTGGGAATGGAAACAGTTTAAATGTAATTTTTTTATTTTTTTTTACTCAAGTCACTTTCAGGTTAAGGATTGTGTCATCCTGTTAACCAGATCAGGAGAAAATTTGCTTAGAGTTTTAATATTCCTTTACCAAAGCCTGCTGCCGGTAAGTGAAGCTATTGAAAAACTCTTCACCCAGAAAGGCTGCAGATCCACAAGGGGCCAAGAGTGTTCTGGCAGGAGACGAGCCTACCAACTGCATTGTACTCTACTCTCCCCAGTGCTTAGTACAGTGTTACTGCGCACAATAAGCGCTCAATTAATACCACTGATCAAAAGAATGTACTGTGTGCTCAGAAATAGGGCTTCATTAAAAGTGGGGAGACTTGGATTCCCATCCCGGCTCTGCCGCTTGCCTATTATGTGAACTTGGGCAAATCACTTAACTTCTCTGGGCCCCAGTTTCCTCATCTGTAAAGTGAGGATTAAATTTCTTCCCCTCAGGTCTCACGTGGAACAGGGACTGTACCTAATTGGACTGGATTGTAACTGTGAGCCCGCTGTTGGGTAGGGACCGTCTCTGTATGTTGCCAACTTGTACTTCCCAAGCGCTTAGTACAGTGCTCTGCACACAGTAAGTGCTCAATAGATACGATTGAATAATAATAATAATAATGGCATTTATTAAGCGCTTACTATGTGCAAAGCACTGTTCTAAGCACTGGGGAGGTTACAAGGTGATCAGGTTGTCCCACATGGGGCTCACAGTCTTCATCCCCATTTTACAGATGAGGTAACTGAGGCCCAGAGAAGTGAAGTGACTTGCCCAAAGTCACACAGCTGACAATTGGTGGAGCTGGGATTCGAACCCGTGACCTCTGACTCCAAAGCCCGGTCTCTTTCCACTGAGCCACGCTGCTTCTCTAACAAGTTGTTGCCAACTTGTACTTCCCAAGCGCTTAGTACTGTGTTCTGCACACAGTAAGTGCTCAATAAATACAATTGAATGAATGAATGAATGAATGAAACAGTATATAGGTGGAAATTAGAAATGTACTCTGTCCTTCAAGGGACTCACAATCTATGAATGATAATGATGATGATGATAAACAACAATAATAATAATTCATTAATTCAATCATATTTATTGAGTGCTTACTGTGGGCAGAGCACAGTACTAAGCACTTGGAAAGTACAATTTAGCAGCAGATAGAGACACTCCCTACCCAACAATGAGCTCACAATAATGATAATGATAAAATGTCCCAGGCTAAAGGAGTCTGCATCTACATATAAGGGGGCTACTCTGGCCTCAAACTTCTGCCATCAATCTAATGCTAGTATGTGGAAGGTACAGTGAGTGCATAGTAATAATGATAATAATAATGATGCTATTTACAATGTGCTTACTATTTGCCAGACACTGTACTAAGCATTGAGGTAGATAGAAGCTCTGGAGTGGGTACAAGCGCTGGGGTGGATACAAGTAAGTCTCTGTCCCAAGTGGGGCTCACAGTCTCAATCTCCATTTTACACATGGGGTAACTGAGGCACAGAGAAGTGAAGTGCCTTTCCCAAGGTCACACAGCAGACAAGTGGAGGATCTGGATTAGAACTCATGACCTTCTGTCTTTCAGGCTGTGCTCTATCCACTATGCCATTCAGTGGGATGGGAGCCTGTTCCCTCCTTCCGGGAACTGGAAATATGGTCTCAACAGCCCCAAATCAAGACATTGCTCATGCTTATATATAAAGCGATTGTCTCTGGGAGAAGCAATTCTATCTATTATGGTATTTATTAAATATTTAATAAGTACCAGGAACTATGCTAAGCACAGGAGCAGATACAACACTACAGAATCAGCATGGGAAGCAGCCTGGTTTAGTGAGTAGGGCATGAACCTGGGAATCATAAGGTCCTGGGTTCCAATCCTGTCTGCTGTGTGACTTTGGGCAAGTCACTACACTTCTGTGTCTCAGATCCCTCGTCTGTAAGCTGGGGATCAAGATCATGAGCCCCATGTGGGACATGGACTATGTCAAACCTGATTATCTTGTTTCTAAACCAGTTGCTACAACAGTGCTTGGCACATAGCAAATGCTTAACAAACACCATAAAAACACATGAACGAACAAACAAGAAAACTCCTAATCCACCATGAAGCATGACCTTGGATCAGGCGGGGATTGTGGGATTAGATTTCCCAATTTGGCTCCCCTTGTTTACAGATGGAGCCCTGATGTTGGAAATTAGCTCTCTGTCCTCTTTTTGCATCTCCCTGTGTTTCCACTAGCAGCAGTTCTTTCATTTGGGAAGTCAAGCTATCAGGGTTGGAGGCTTTTTCATGTTTTCTTTCGCTTCCAGTTCACTGCTAACGAGCATCTGGCCAGAGTTAACAAAGGAGATAACAACTCCAAGGAGTGTGAGGCTGGGGTGGTTTGGCCGGGCAGTTCATCTACTCTGGGGTCTGTGTCTTTTAGGGAGCGTGGAATTACAAACCCCGAGTTCTAACTGGCCTTTGTCCTTGACTCTCCCGTCTCTGATCTCCTTACCACCTTTCCGCTATCTCCCCTATCCAAGAAGTCCGTCCTTGTGTTTGGTCACGGTTTGTACTGATGCCTAAAGGAGGAAATGAGGCAGAATATGCTCTATAATTCCCTCCCTTCCCAGGCTGGTAGCCAAAGCTAGAAGTTTTTCTGCCTCTAGAGTAGCAAAACTTAACCACATCTTAATTTTGAGAGCTTGAAGAAAATACATTCTGATGACATGTCACTTAGGTTTAGATCAGCATGGCATAGTGGATAGAGCTGTCAGAAGGTCATGGGTTCTAATCCACCACTTGTCTGCTCTGTGACCTTGGGCAAGTCACTTCACTTCTCTGGGCCTCAGTTACCTCATCTGTAAAATGGGGATTGAGATTGTGAGCCCCACATAGGACAAGGACTGTGTCCAACACAATTTGCCTGGAACCACACCGGCATTTAGTACAGTGCTTGGCACATAGTAGCAGACTGTGAGCCCGTTGTTGGGTAGGGACTGTCTCTATAAGTTGCTAACTTGCACTTCTCAAGTGCTTAGTACAGTGCTCTGCACACAGTAAGTGCTCAATAAATACAATTGAATGAATGAATGAATAGTAAGCCCTTAACAAATACCATTATTATGATTATTAGTATGATAAAAAAGTAAAGCAGAGTGAACCCTTAGATTGGCACTATGGAACTGCAAACACATGATGGTTGGATTTGGTGAGTTATGTGGGCAGAGTAAGCTGCTTTCTCCAGCTCCTGGATCTTCCTTCAATCCTTTAAAATCCAGGGTTAAGCTGGAGGGAGACCAGTGGTGCGCTGCTTCATATTAATTCAGAAAAGTTCCTTCAGAGAAGCAGTGTGGTCTAGTGGAAAGAGCACAGATCTGGGAATCAGAGGACTGGGGTTCCGATGCCACCGCCGCCACTTGCCTTCTTTGTGACCTTGGGCTAGTCACTTTAGTTCTCTGTGCATCCGTTTCTTCATCAGATTCATTCTCCTTCCTACCTAGACGGTGAGCTCCAAGTGGGACCTAATGATCTTCTATCTACCCCAGTGTTCGGAACAGTGCTGGGCACATGGAAAGCATTTAACAAATACCACGGTTATTATCCACCAAGCCACATTCCTCCCTGCCTTTTGAAAAGCCACCTCCTCCTGGAAGCATTCCCTGACTAATCTTGTCCCCGGTCATATGATTCCATCAACCCCTTTGGCAGTCCTCTAGACTGTAAGCTTGTTGTGGACAGGGAATGTGTCTGCTTATTGTCGTATTGTACTCCCCAAGTGCTTAGTACAGTGCTCTGCTCGCAGTAAGTGGTCAATAAATGCGATTGAGTGAATGAATTTATGTGTATCTCTGTTTATTCAATCCATGTCTTTCATTTTAGGATGCTTTGGTTTTTATCTACTGGATCTATGCTCTTACTCTTATTTGCATGTATATCTGTTTATCTCCCCTCAAAAGACTGCCAGCTTCTCAAGGATAGGAACTGAATCTTTTATTCTGTAGCATGTTGCATTATCTCCCTACCTCCTCTTTATCCCCATTCCTTACTTTATTCTGCTGCACAGATTTTTTTTTTTTATAATGCTTGCTATGCTCCTAGCATTGGAACTGATGCAAGATAATCAGGTTAGACACAGTCCCTGTCCTTGTCCCATGGGGCTCACAATCTAAGTAGGAGCGGGTAAGATTTAATCCCCTTTTACAGATGAGGAAAATGGACACAGAGAAGTTGAGTGACTTGCCCAAGATCACCCAGATAATGGCTGGTGGAACCAAGACTAAAACCTGGGTCCCATGCTCTTTCTTTTAGTCCACGGTGCTTCTAAAAAGACATTCATTCCATGTCTTCCCTCTCCTCAAAAGCCTCCAGTGGTTGCCCATCCACCTCTGCACCAAACAGAAACCCCTTATTTTAGGCCCTTATTTTATCTTATTTTATTTTAAGCACTCAATCAGTTTGCCCATTCCTTCCTTACCTCACTGATTTCCTTCTACAACACACTTCACCACTCTGACATCAATTTACTCACTGTACCTCAAGCTTGCTGAGCTCATCTCTTGCCCATATCCTCCCTCTGACCTTCATAAATGACAGATCAGCGTGGCTCAGTGGAAAGAGCCCGGGCTTGGGAGTCAGAGATCCTGGGTTCTAATCCTGGCTCCGCCACTTGTCTGCTGTGTGACTTTGGGCAAGTCACTTCACTTCTCTGGGCCTCAGTTTCCTTATCTGTAAAACGGGGATTAAGTCTGTTAGCCCCACGTGGGACAACCTGATTACCTTGGGCCTACCCCAGCGCTTAGGACAGTGCTTAGCACTTAGTAAGTGCTTAGCAAATACCATTATTATTATTATTCAATTCATTCAATCATTCATTCATTCATTCAATCGTATTTATTGAGCGCTTACTGTGTGCAGAGCACTGTACTAAGCACTTGGGAAGTACAAGTTGGCAACATACAGAGACGGTCCCTACCCAACAACGGGCTCACAGTCTAGAAGAGGGAGACAGACAACAAAACAAAACATGTGGACAGGGGTCAAGTCATCAGAATAAATAGAAGTAAAGCTAGATGCACATCATTAACAAAATAAATGGAATAGTAAATACGTACAAGTAAAATAAATAGAGTAATAAATCTGCACAAACATATCTACAGGTGCTGTGGGGAGGGGAAGGAGGTAGGGCGGGGGGAATGGGGAGGAGGAGAGGAAGGAGGGGCTCAGTCTGGGAAGGCCTCCTGGAGGAGGTGAGCTCTCAGTAGGGATTTGAAGGGAGGAAGAGAGTTAGCTGGGTGGGATGTGAGGAGGGAGGGCATTCCAGGCCAGGGGGAGGACGTGGTTGGGGGTCGACAGCGGCAAGAACGAGGCATATGTACAGAGCACTGTACTAAGCCCTTGAGAGAGCACAAAATAACAATGAACAGACAAATTCCCTTCCCACAACTAGCTTACAAGCTTACAGTCTAGAAGAGACGACAGACACTAATATAAATAAATTACAGATACGGACGTAAGTGCTCACTTTTGAAGGCTTATTAAAATCACATTTCCTCCAAGAGCAGAATGACCTAGTGGAAAGCACACAGGGCTGGGAGTCAGAGGAACGGGGTTCAAATCCCAGCTCTAATACCTGCGAGCTGTGTGACCTTGGGCAAGTAGCTTCACTGCTCTGGGCCTCACTTTCCTCACTGGTAAAATGGGCATTCAATAACTCTTCTGCCACCTACTTAGGCGGTGTGGAAGTATGGTGGTCAGAGCCTTACATTCTTTTTTCCTTTCTCTCTATAACCTTTCCCTCTGAGCTGTTTGATTTTAGGCCCGCTTGACTGTCTCATAACAAGAAAACCAAGTAGTTCGGAGTATGCCACGCAAAGCAAGTACATTGCATACCCTCCCCTTCTTGACTAGCCTTTCTGTCTTATCAGAGAGATTGGCATATTAAAAATTAAGGTAGGATGGAGCTATTCCGTCTTTGCCGAGGCCGATTTACTCTTTGTCTACCCCCAGTCAATCAGAAGCAGTGGCCTCCCCTGTCTCAGCCTTCCTTTCCTCTTCTCCCTTCCTCTTCCTCCTTTCTGAGTCCCCCTGACTTGCTTCCTTTATTCATAATAATAATAATAATAACAATAATGGCATTTGTTAAGTGCTTACTATGTGCCAAGCACTGTTGTGAGCGCTGGGGGGGATACAAGGTAATCAGGTTGTCCCACATGGGCTTCACAGTCTTCATCCCCATTTTACAGATGAGGTAACTGAGGCACAGAGAAATTAAGTGACTTGCCCAAAGTCACACAGCTGACAAGTGGCAGAGCGGGATTAGAACCCCTGACCTCCGACTCACAAGCCCGTGCTCTTTCCACTGAGCATGCTGCTTCTGTAATCCCCCCCCAGCCCCACAGCACTTATGTACATATCTGTAATTTATTCACTCATGTAAGATCATTGAGGGCAGGGAATATGTCTGCTTATTCAATCAATCGTATTTATTGAGCGTTTACTGTGTGCAGAGCACTGTACTAAGCGCTTGGGAAGTACAAGTTGGCAACATAATTGTTGTATTGTACTCTTATTGTTACTGTACTCTTATTGTTGTATTGTACTCTCCCAAGCACTTAATACAGTGCTCCACACATAGTAAGCACTCAATTACATATGAATGAATGAATTATTTTTAAATACAAGAGAATGTTGGTTCTGAGGTAAAATTCCCAGGCACACATTAACTCTGCGGTGAGGTGAGGGTAAAGAGGTTGGGGCTTTTTCCTTTTAATCAATTCTCCGTTCAGTAGACTAAAGAAGCAGTGTAGCCTAATGGAAAGACCACGGGCCCAAGAGTCAGACAGCCTAGGTTCTAATCCCCGCTGTGCCATGTATTATTCTATTTATTTTATTTTGTTAATATCCTTTGTTTTGTTGTCTGTCTCCCCCTTCTAGACTGTGAGCCCACTGTTGGGTAGGGACCATCTCTATTTGTTGCCAACTTGTACTTCCCAAGCGCTTAGTACAGTGCTCTGCACACAGTAAGCGCTCAATAAATACGATTGAATGAATGAATGAATCTGTCACTTAACTTCTTTTGTCTCAGTTACCTTATCTATAAAGTGGGGAATAAATCCTACTCCCTCCTACTTTGACTGTAAACCCTGTGTAGGACAGGGACTGTGGCCAGCCAGAGTAACTTGTATCTACCCCAGCCGTTCGAACAGTGCTTGACACATAGTAAGTGCTTAACAAGTACCACAATTATTAATTATAGTAATTAATCATGATTATTGAAAAGCTCTGGCAAAAAAGCTTCTCCTCAACAGCTCAGCTACTCAAACACTCTCCTGTAGTGCAGATGAATATCCTAGAACCCAAATCACCCTCTAAATGTGGGTGAAAAGTTCTGCATTCTTTTGAGTACTTTAATCATTTAGTCTGAATTAGGACTAATTCTCAGTTTCCTCAGCTGTAAAATGGGGAGGCAATACCTGTTCTCCCTCCTATTTATACTGTGAGCCCCATGTGGGACAGGGACTTCATTAAGTGAGTCCGTTGTTGGGTAGGGATCGTCTCTATATGTTGCCGACTTGTACTTCCCAAGTGCTTAGTACAGTGCTCTGCACACAGTAAGAGCCCGTTGTTGGGTTGGGACCGTCTCTATATGTTGCCAACGTGTACTTCCCAAGCGCTTAGTACAGTGCTCTGCACACAGTAAGCGTTCAATAAATATGATTGAATGAATGAATGAAATACGATTGAATGAATGAATGAATGAAATACGATTGAATGAATGAATTAACCTGTTTCAACCCCAGCCCTTAGAACAGAGTTTGACACACAGTAAGCACCTAAATACCATAATAACCATCATGCAGACTCAGAACAGGATGGGAAAGGAAGGTAATCTCAAAAGAAGTGTGAACAGCCTGATTTGTAGAAGTATTTTTTTTTTTAAATCCCAAAGGGGTCTCCACTCGTGTTCTGAGCTAAACCTTTCATTCTTGGTGTTGTCACCTTTCTGCCTCTTTCTCTGATTATATTTTCAAATCAGTCTATACAGAAGCTGGGCTGACTACCTATATACAGGTATATATACCTGTATATATGTTGGCATGCATTTATTACTTTATTACTGCATCAGCCTATTTATTTTATTTTGTTAGTATGTTTGGTTTCGTTCTCTGTCTCCCCCTTCTAGACTGTGAGCCCGCTCTTGGGTAGGGACTGTCTCTATGTGTTGCCGACTTGTACTTCCCAAGCGCTTAGTACAGTGCTCTGCACACAGTAAGCGCTCAATAAATACGATTGATTGATTGATTTTATTTGTACATATTTATTTCATTTATTTTATTTTGTCAATATGTTTTGTTTTGTTGTCTGTCTCCCCCTTCTAGACTGTGAGCCCGCTGTTGGGTAGGGACCGTCTCTATATGTTGCCAACTTGTACTTCCCAAGCGCTTAGTACAGTGCTCCGCACACAGTAAGTGCTCAATAAATACGATTGAATGAATGAATGAATGAATGGTAGCATTCTCAGCCTCTATTTGCTTCTGCCCCTGCCTCTGCTCTTGACACGGATTAACCGAGTTTTAAGAGTCCCTACTCCAGCACCTAGCCTATCTGCTTGCCTGTCTGCCTGTCTGTGGCAGGGTTAGAGAAGGTGAAAGGATGAAATACCTTGAATCTGGATAACACATTTAGTTTTCAAAGCCCTTGATCATTAGTGGTGACATTCCCCTCATATCATCACCGTGAGGTACAAAGGAGAGGAGATTTTACGTGCCCTTGTTTATCCTAAAATGTTGGGACTGCATTCTTATAAAACCACGTGGTAACAAAAGCTCATGGTGTAATACTAACCCATCCTGATGTCATGCACATCTGCATGAATGATTTCTTCCTACCCAGCAGGGTGCTGTATCCAAACAAGTTTATAGTGCCAGTCGTGTGGGGATTGTATTTTGGAGAAACCCTGCTATGGAAAACTTGTTTTGCAGTACGTGCACCTCAACTGACACTGTAAACATTAGCATAACGCTGTCTTCTGTCATTGTATCAAGTCTTGTAGGGGTGAAAGACTCCATGGCATCACCAGGGCTGATCTTCCGCTTAATGACCAAGGAGCAGAAAGGTCTCAGCATGGTGCCACCCCCCCACCCAAAACTGTAGTAGGGAGAAGCGGGCATTACTAACCCCAGTTTAAAGATTAGTAAAGTGAGGCCCAAAGCGTTAGGTGATTTGCCTTAATTCACAAAGCGGGTCAGAGACAGAATGGGAACTGGAAGCCAGGTATCCTGAATCCTAGAGCCCCATTCTTTCTACTAGACTATATGCATTGGCTCCCACATTCTGGAGCCCTCATGATCAAGGGACATACTACTACTACTACTACTACTACTACTACTACTACTACTACTACTACTACTACTACTAATAATAATAACATTTATTAAGCGCTTACTATGTGCAAAGCACTGTGAGCCCACTTTTAGACTGTGAGCCCACTGTTGGGTAGGGACTGTCTCTATATGTTGCCAACTTGTACTTCCCAAGTGCTTAGTACAGTGCTCTGCACACAGTAAGCGCTCAATAAATACGATTGATGATGTTCTAAGCATTGGGGAGGTTACAAGGTGATCAGGTTGTCCCACGTGGGGCTCACGGTCTTAATCCCCATTTTGCAGATGAGGGAACTGAGGCACAGAGAAGTGAAGTGACTTACCCAAAATCCCACTGCTGACAAGTGGCGGAGCAGGGATTTGAACCCGTGACCTCTGACTCTAAAGCCAGGGCTCCTTCCACTGAGCCACGACATCTATCTTTGCCCATTTCCTCCGGAAAATCTCTTTTCTCAGACGGTGTCCTTCTGTACTGCCCAGAACCAGCTGAAGTCCTACCACTAATGATGGGGATTCTGGGATTCTTAGACTGTGAGCCCACTGTTGGGTAGGGATGTCTCTAAATGTTGCCAACTTGTACTTCCCAAGCGCTTAGTACAGTGCTCTGCACACAGTAAGCGCTCAATAAATACGATTGATTGATTGATTGATTGGGTATCATGCAACTGACCCGGAGAAAAGAGACTCGGATAAATCAAATAATAATAATAATAATAATGGCATTTATTAAGTGTTTACTAGAAGCAGTGTGGCTCAGTGGAAAAAGCCAGGCTTGGGAGTCAGAGGTCATGGGTTCTAGTCCAGGCTCCACCACTGGTCAGCTATGTGACCTTGGGCAAGTCACTTAACTTCTCTGTGCCTCAATTACCTCATCTGTAAAATGGGGATTAAGACTGTGAGCCCCGAGTGGGGCAACCTGATTACCTTGTATCTCCCCAGTGCTTAGAACAGTGCTTGGCACATAGTAAGTGCTTAACAAAGACCATTATTGTTATTATTACATGACAGGAAATGTACCAAGGTGAGCCCACTGTTGGGTAGGGACCGTCTCTATATGTTGCCAACTTGTACTTCCCAAGCGCTTAGTACAGTGCTCTGCACACAGTAAGTGCTCAATAAATGCGATTTAATGAATGAATGAAAGGGCTGGAGCGGATACTAGCAAATCCAGTTAGACACAGTCCCTGTCCCATGTGGGACTCAACTTTTCAATCCCCATTTTCCAGATGAAGTAATAATAATAGTGATAATTATTATTCTTACTATTGTACTTGTTAAGTGCTTATTTTGTGCCAAGCACTGTTCTAAACTCTGGGGTAGATTCAAGTTAATCAGGTTGGACACAGACCCTGTCCCACATGGGGCTCGCACTCTTAATTCCCATTTTACAGATGAGGTAACTGAGGCCCAGAGAAGTGAAGTGACTTGCTCAAGGTCACACAGCAGACATGCGGCAGAGCCAGGATTAGAACCCAGGCCCTTCTTACTCCCAGATTCATGTTATATCCACAATGGTATGGTGCTTCTCAATCGCTCAGTGATATTTACTGAACATTGCACTAAGGACTTGGGAGAGGACAATCTGGGTTCTGGTTGTACAAACTGCACAATCATTCCATCACTCACTGTGTGCAAAGTACTAGACTGAGTGTTTAAGAGAACATAATAGAAGTAAAAGTCAAATTCACGGCCTTCTAGGAGCTCACAGTCTCACAGCTGAGTCAGTTACAAAAATATTTACAATTAGGAGGGAAAGGAGGAAAGACAGAAGAATAACTCATCACTAGTGTTTTTTACTCAGTGCTGACTGTGCGAAGAACACTGTGCTAAGTACCGCTAAGTACAAAGAGTTTGCAGTCTAGAGGGGGTGAAAGAAGGATAAATGGATCAGTAAGTGCCTAGAGAGCAGAGCATATAAACCGGCGTGTTCAAAAGTGCTCTGGGTGACAGTGAGTGCATAGGCGGAAGTGATAATTGGGAAGAAATGTCCCAGGGAGAAGAAAATTAATTAGAAAATGCTTTCTGGAGAAGGTGGGCTTTCAGAATGGTTTGAAGAAGGAGAGAAGATGGAGTTGAAGTGGGAGGGAGTTTTAGGTGGGGAGCATAGAGGTAGAGGTAGGAGAAGTGATGACTGACAATAGTGAGGAATAATAATAATAATAATTATAGTAATAATAATAGTATAGTATAATAATATACTATAATATATATATAATATAATATATATAATAGTATAATAATAATAGTATGTGTTAAGCACTCACTAGCTGCCAAGAAATGTACTAAGTGCTGGGGTAGAAATGAGATAATCATTAATTATAGTAATAATAATAATAGTATAGTATAATAATATACTATAATATATAATAACATAATATATATAATAGTATAATAATAATAGTATGTGTTAAGCACTCACTAGCTGCCAAGAAATGTACTAAGTGCTGGGGTAGAAATGAGATAATCAGGTCAGGCACAGTTCCTGTCCCATTTGGGGCTCACGGCATCTGTAGGAGAGAGTAGGAGTTAATCCCCATTTTATAGAAGGGGAAATGGAGGCACAGAGATGTCAAGTGACTTTCCCAATGTCACAAAGCAGACAAGTGGCAGAGCTGGGATTAGAAACCAGGTTGTCTGACACTCTGGCCCATTCCGTTAGGTCTCGCTGCTTTTAGAACACCTCAGGAAGGTGATCTGGTTTGCCAAGAAAGACTGAAAAGCAGACAGGTTTAGAAGCAGGGTGGCAAATAAGGACCCTGATATAATAATCTGATCAGGAGTTGGCAAGGGGGTTGAACCAGTGTGATAATAATCATAATAACAATAATGATGATGGTATTTGTTAAGCACTTACTCTGTGCCAAGCAGTCTTAATTCCCATTTTACAGATGAGGTGACTGAGGCACAGAGAAGTTAAGTGACTTGCCCAAAGTCAAAAAACTGATAAGTGGCAGGGCCAGGATTAGAACCCACATCCTCTGACTCCCAAGCCTGTGCTCTTTCCCTAAGCCATTTGAGTGAAAATCAAGGGCAGGATCTGCTGGAAGGGCAGAATTAACTGCTCGGAGACTCAGTATCCCACTCTCGCTCTCAGGCAAGGGAGGCTAAATGTATAGTCCATTCTATACTATACTATAAATTATATATATATGTATGTATGTATGTATGTATGTATATAGATGTATATACTATATATACTATATATAGTGTAATATATATAGTATACATACGTATATGCTATATATACTATATACTATAAATATATAGTCTTTCATCCATAGATGCCAGACCTCAACATAAGTATTTCCCTTATTCTACTGATTTTACCTACTCAACTATCTTATCTGATTTTCTGGAATGAGATCGTTTTATTGAGTTCTTCTTCCAGAAAGGGCTCATTGGATTAAGAATGAAGCATTCTGATGGGTATTTTCCAGAAGGGAATCAGCGTTTATATTACGAGGGCTCAGGGAGACAATGAGAACGTGGCATTTTTCCATATTGTCCGAAAAAATATGGCAGATCTTCCTCTCCTTTCAGATCTGAAGATGTTTTTGGAGTTGGTTGAATTGGTGACTTGGGTTAATGACATCTCTTTGTGCCAAGATGATTCTGTGGTTGTTTCAAGAACATCTGGTACCATCTAATTCAGTTTTTCTGTGCATCAGATGGGTGATATTTGAAGACAAAGGACCAGTGCTGTAAGGCGTGAGGAAAATGCTAATATGTCATCTGGAAGTAGAGTGACTTGAATAAAAAATTTGGCAGGCTGGCTCAGAGAAAGAAACAACAATTCACTATTATGCTCCTTACTTTTGCGCATGTGGCATTCTCCCCCATTCAATTATGTTCCTTGAAGGCAGAAATTCTATCTTTACTTCTTTTGAATGCTCTCCAAGAGTCTAAATTAGTGCTCTGAGCATAGTCAGCCCTTGACAGATGCTACTCATCAATCACTCAATCACTGGTATTTATTGAGCACTTACTGTGCGCAGAGCACTACACTGAGCACTTGGGAAGGTACGACACAATAAAGTTGGTAGACACAGTTCCAGCCCATGAGGAGCCTACAATCTACAGGACTATTGACACGGGTACATCCTTGGCCCAAAATTGTAATGTACCACAATAGGAAGACTCCTTTCAGTTGAGATAGAAACATAAGCTCATCCTCAGTGCCATACTAGGTCAATCATTCATTCATTCAATCGTATTTATTGAGCGCTTACTGTGTGCAGAGCACTGTACTAAGCGCTTGGGAAGTACAAGTTGGCAACATATAGAGGCAACATGAATGAATGAATCAATCAATCTACTGTGTGCAGAGAACAGTACTAAGCGCTTGGGAGAGCAAAATATAACAGTTTGTAGGCACATTTCCTGTCCGCAACATACCATTTCTCCATCAGGTTCAGAAATCCGTCTCTGACAATAACAACAAGGGTAATTAGTGGAAGAGTAAGAGAATTTTTCTCTTTGACATCTTCACGGTTAGGGTGGTACCTTCTCAACCCCCTCACTTTTTTCTATGGATTTACCTAAACCCTTGAGTCTACTGAACTGAACTCCTTACCTTCCAACTCAAACTTTGTCCTCCCCATATTTTTCCATCACTGTAGACAGCACCACCCTCCTTCCTGTCTCGCAAGCCATAACCTTGAAATGATCCTTGACTCATCCCTCGTACTCAGCCCACATATTCAATCTATCAGCAAATCTTGTCAGTTCAACCTTCCCTCAATCACCTTTCCACTAGGCAATACTCCTTTCTCTGACAATGAGCCATATTGGCACCTCCTCCATGTAATTACATTTACTCTGGCTCAGTGGAAAGAGCACGGGCTTGGGAGTCAGAGGTCATGGGTTCTAATCCCGACTCCCCCGCTGCTGCGTGACTTTGGGCCACTTAACTTCTCTGTTATTTCATCTGTAAAATGGGGATTGAGACTGGGAGCCCCACGTGGGACAACCTAATCACCTTGTATCCCCCCCAATGCTTTGAACAGTGCTTTGCACATAGTAAGCACTTAACAAATACCATTACTATTACTATTATTATTATTTACTGAGTGCCTACTTGTTGGGAAACCCTATACTAGACATTTAGGAAGTACAGAATAACCAAGCGCTACAGAATAAGCATGTGATAGGTGCCCTATCCACAAGGAGCTGACAATCCACTGGAGGAGACAAACATCATTAACTCATTAAGTCAGTAATATTTATTGAGGGCTTACTGTGTGCAGAGCACTGTACTTGGGAAATAATATGATAGAAAGTATAATAAAGAAATAAAGAGAAACAATCCCTGCCCACAGTGAGCTCACAGTCTAGAGTGGGAGAGGCAGACATCAATACAAGGGAACAGACATCACAGCATTTATCACTAGGGTAGTTAAAAGAAATGATTGAGGACATATATCTATAATTATTTCTATCTCTATATCTAGCATGGCTCAGTGGAAAGAGCAGGGGCTCAGGAGCCAGAGGTCATGGGTTCTAATCCCGGCTCCACCACTTGTCAGCTGTGTGACTTTGGGCAAGTCACTTAACTTCTCTGGGCCTCAGTTACCTCAACTTGTACTTCCCAAGCGCTTAGTACAGTGCTCTGAACACAGTCAGTGCTCAATAAATACAAATGAATGAATGAATGAATGAATGAAAGTCACTTCACTTCTGTGTGCCTCAGTTACCTCATCTGGAAAATGGGGATTAAGACTGTAAGCCCCACGTGGGACAACCTGATCACCTTGTATCACCCCCAGCACTTAGAACAGTGCTTTGCACAGAGTAAGCACTTAACAAATGCCATTGTTATTATTATTATTATTATAACTACATCTCTATCTAGAGATATTCTTTATCTATACGTTGATGATAATAATAATAATAATGATGGCATTTATTAAGCACTTACTATGTGCAAAGCACTGTTTGAAGCGCTGGGGTAGATACAAGGTAATCACATTGTCCCACGTGGGGCTCACAGACTTAATCCCCATTTTACAGATGAGGTAACTGAGGCACAGAGAAGTGAAGTGACTTCCCCAAAGTCACACAGCTGACAAGTGGCGGAGCTGGGATAAATAGTTATATAGATATCTGTCTTCACTATATATCTAGATCTATAGATACTTAGATCTATAGATACTTAGATACTATAGATCTATATACTATAGATCTAGATATATTCCTGAGTACTGAAAATGAGTATCAATAAGTTCCTAAGGGCTCCAGGAGTCAGTGGTGGCAACATAAATGCAGCATTGAAAGGGACGGTGGGTAAAGATTTCAAATTGGCCCATCCTGATCAGAAGTGGCTCCTGGGTTAGTGTGGACGGGGAAGGGCAATGCAGTGACTCTGGAGCCAGGGTGGGGATTCAGGAATTCCTCTGCCTGCACCCCAGAGAATCCACTTAAAATGCCTACAGACAGCTGTGCGATGTCACTGTGTGTCATTTCATGCACACGCAGACATAATAACATCATGGGGAATGGGAGGGGAGGGCTAATTTTTCCCTGGGTCAGAGGGTCTAGAGGTCTGAGACCGTCTCTGGGCCCACCCCCTCCACTCCCAATTATGAGTCCCTGATCTCGGTTTACAGACTCCAAGTTTTCTGGAAAGGTAGACGATCCCTCTGGTTTGAGTTCCACGCCTTTTTTTAGGCTGTAGGGTTGCCTACAAGTTTTTTAGGCAGAGAAAAATATCACTAATACCATATAAAAGTACTGGCAAAGCTATCTGTTTTTTGAGAGAGAGAGACACTGTGGCCTACTAGAAAAAGCATGGGCCTGGAAATCAGGAGATCTAGGTTCTAATCCCGGCTCGCCACTTGTCTGCTGGGTGACCTTGGGCAAGTCATTTAATCCCTCTGTGCCTCAGTTTTTTTACCAGAAAAATAAGAACAAAATATCTATTCTCCCTCTCTTTTAGGTGGCGAGTCCAGTAGTGTGGGACAGGGTCTGTGTCCGATCTGATGTACTTGAATCCACCTCAGTGTTTAACATGTAATAAGCACTTAATGCCATCATCGTTTTTAGAGATTTGGTGACTAAAGGTGAAGACTAACCAGAGGGAACCTAGAAGACTGGCTCACCAACCTCGTTTTTACAGGATAATTACCAAATAGATTCACAACCAGCGAGTATGACCCAGGGTGAAATGAACTTCTTTTTATAATTGAGGTAAATTAAACTTCTAACCTGGGGTTCTCTTCTGATCTTAAATGGTGGAAGTTCAGCCAAGATCGGGTACAGAACCTACTTCCAGAATCTGATCTGGAATAAACGTCAAAAATACTGTTTCTCGCTCATGAGAGGGGGCTACTTTGGTCTCTGACCTTCCTACAGTGCTAAAGCATAGGAATTTGGCTCTCAACTCAGGATAAGAACACTTTCAAGATATTTGGCAGGGAATGTGACCTCTTTTACACCTTCATCTCTTTTAAAAAAATGCATGTCAACTTTTTTTTGTTCTTGCGCAGGCACTGTTTTCTTTTTGATGGTTCGGTGATCTGTTTTCGACAAAACAATAATCTGTGCCAGTCACTTGTGTGCAGTGGTACATAAAAAACACCGCACGTGTTCATGATGCAGTCAGAGTCGGCCGGGAAACGGATTTCGGCTTCAAGCAAGAACGAGGCGCTGTTATTCTTAGCAAGAGCGGAGGAAAGGATAACATTTAGGAAAAACAAAAAACGATGAAAATACCTTGGGACAGCTCTTTGACGCTGAAGGTTCTAAAGAGAGAATTTCTGTGTTGTAATTTCAGAGGAGGACAAAAATTACCTGTGTGGGAGAAATGAGCCTAGAAACTAAAGATGTGCACAGAGCTCATACTACCAACTCTTAAGTATTTAGAACTGTGGAGATTGACTTGAGTGATAAATGTTTCCTGTGAATGGTTCTAACAATAATGATAATAATGGTATTTGTTAAGCGCTTACTGTGTGTCAAGCATGTTCTAAGCACTGGAATGAACCCTGCCCTTCTCCCTGCCCTTGATGGTGAACATCTACTCTAGAAATGGAGGCTACCTTGAGGGGACATTCATAGCACTGAAATGCATATATACATTTGCTTCCTCCGATATTTCAGGAAGATTCTGGGCTTCAAAAGCATAAAAATCAAAATTCACAAATTGTTTCTGCATCTTTTAGGCCTTTCTCTTTGTGTATGTTCTGTGCACATCTCCCCATTCCTCAGTAACCTCGAATGGTTGCCCATCCATCTCCACATCAAAGAGAAAATATTATCCCTTTAAGGCACTCGATCAGTTTTCCTGCGTATCCCTGTTCCTCTCCCACCATAATCCAACCCACACACTTCACTCCTCAGACACCAACCCACTCACTGTACCTTGATCTCATCTCTTCTCTCCGCTGATTCCTTGCTCGCATCCTCCCTCCTGGAACTTCCTCCCATTTCATATCAGACAGAGAACCCCTCTCTCCAGAGGCCTACTAAGCCCTATCTCCTCCAGGAAGCCTTCCCTGACTAACCTCTTATCTCCCCATCATCAATCAATTAATCAGTTGTATTTATTGAGTGCATACTATGGGCAGAGCACTGCATTAAGCACTTGGGAGAGTACAATACAACAAAATTAGCAGACATGTTCCCTGTCCTTTACGAGTTTACAGTCCATCATCAATCATACTCTCCCAAGCACTTCATACAGTGCTTTGCACATAGTAAGCACTCAATAAATATGATTGAATGAATGAATCATCAGTGGTATTTATTGAGTGCTTACAGTGTGTAGAGCCCTGTCCCTACACTAGTCTCCCCAACTTCTGTGTTGTCTATGCAGTTGCATTCAGATCTCCAAGCACTTTAATTTTCACCCCACTCCTACCCTTAGAGCATTTATGTAGTATCCTTAAACTTTGTTGCTTCCCTTAACTGTAATTTATTTTAATGCCTGCATCCCCCAGTAGATCTTAAGTGACTTGCAGGCAGGGATTGTGTCTACCAACCGTATTATACCGGACTCTCACAAGTGCTTAGTACAGTCTTCTGCACACAGTAAGCACTCAATAAGTGCAACTGATTGATTGATTGATTTGTGCCTCAGATCTAAACCAAGAGAACCAGTTCTGCAGAAGGAAGGGTCTAGATCTGACCTTTGAAGTCCATGGCTAAAGCAAGACTGTTTCTCATCCAAACTTCGAACTGAACTGGCCAATTTGCCAAGCTGCAGATACCCCTTAAACTTAGAGACTCAGGACCATTACCAATAGACCATTCCCACTGGACAGAGCAGGAGATGGGGTGGTGAGGCACTTGTAGTTAAGGAGAGCAACTTTAGGAAGGTCTGTGCCTAATAATAATAATAGTGGCATTTGTTAAGTGCTTACTAGTTAAGTGTTCAAGTGCTTAGTACAGTGTAAGTGCTTAGTACAGTGCTCTGCACACAGTAAGTGCTCAATAAATACGATTGAAAGAATACTATGTGCCAGGTACAGCCCTAAGCAATGGGGTGGATATGAGGAAATTGGGTTGGACACAGTCTCTGCCCCAAATGGGGCTCACAGCGTCAATCCCCATTTTACAGATTAGGGAACTGAGGGCCAGAGAAGTGTAGTGACTTGTCCAAGGTCATGCAGCAGACAAGTGGAGAGGCAGGGATTAGAATCCAGGAACATTTAATTCCCAGACCCGTGCTCTATCCACTAAACCATGCTGCTAAGTTTCCCCAGTGGTAGAAAGGGGAAAGAAAGAGAGTGATGGAGAGGGAGAGAAAGACAAAGAGAGAAAGAGAGAAAGAGGGTGCGCATGTGACTGTGTGTGTGTGTGTGTGGGGGGGTGTATGTATGTGTAGAGCTAGGAAGTAAAGACTCAGCAGCTAAAGTATTGTCTTGTCTTATCCTGTCAAGTCATCTCTGACCCACAGTGATGCCGTGACACATCTCTCCCAGAATGCCCAATCTCCATCTGGAATCGTTGTGGTAGCATATCCACAATTTTTGCTATGTCAAAAATGGATAGCGAGTTCTCCCATAGCTCCAGGGGATGAGAGTGAAAAGAGGGCTCCACAAATTGTTATCTTTCGAACCAGTTCCTCTCAGCGGGTCCTGAAATCTCAGCATTTAGGGTGAGCTGCCAGTCTCAGTGGGAATGATGAGAAGCAGCATGGCCTAATGGATTAGAGGTCAGAGCTAGCAGGCAGGAGGACTGAGGCAGAGAGCCTAGGTTGAATTCAGTCAGATCTGCCATCACAAGGGGCTGCACTATAACCTTTGGCTAGAAGCAGCATGGCCTAGTGGAAAAAGCACGGCCTTGGGACCCAGAAGGACCTGGATTCTAATTCCGGCACTACCATTTGTCTACTATGGGACCTTGGTCAAGTCACTTCATTTTTCTGTGCCTCAGTTACCTCATCTGTAAAATGGGGATTAAGATTGTGAGCCCCATGCAGGACAGGGACTGTGACCAACCCAATATCCTTGTATCTACCTTGGTACTTAGTACAGTGTCTGGCACTTAGTAAGCACTTAGCAAATGCCATTAAAAAAAAATGTGAGGCTCTCCCCACCACCACCGTCAGTTACATATGCAACCACAGCACAGGTGCACAAACCATTCCTTCTAATAATAATGATAATAATAATAATAATGAGGATGGTATTTGTTAAGTGCTTACTCTATGCCAAGCACTGCTTTAAGTGCTGGGGTAGATAGAAGGTAAACAGGTTGTCCCACGTGGGGCTCACAGTCTTAATCCTCATTTTACAGATGAAGTAACTGAGGCACAGAGAAGTCAACTGACTTGCCCAAAGTCACACAGCTGATAAGTGGTGGAGCCTGGAGCAGAACCCACGACCTCTGACGCCCAAGCCCGGGCTCTTTCCACTAAACCAGGCTGCTCCTTCGGCCTCCACATACTCTGTGTCTTAACAGACTCACCTGTTGTCAGATGAAGGTTCGTTAATTCCTGAACAATGATGATGATGACTGTGGTATTTTTTAAACGTTTACTACGTGCCAGGCACTGTACTAAGCGCTGGGGTGGATACAAGTATATAGGGTTGGACACAGTCCCTGTCCCACATGGGGCTCACGGTCTTAATCCCAACTTTATAGTTGAGGGAACTGAGGCACGAAGAAGTCAGGTGACTTGCCCAAGGTCACACAGCAGACACGTGACAGAGTTGGGATTAGAATCCAGGTCCTTCTGTCTCCCACGCCCGTGCTTTTTCCACTAAGCCATGCTGCTTCTAGCCAAAGGTTATAACGCAGCCCCTCGTGACGGCAGAGCTGACTGTGTTCAACCTAGGCTCTCTCACAAGAGAAAGATAATATGACCCTGGAGACTCTGAATATGACGGCCTGTCATTTAATCTCATCTCTGTTACTGAAGAGCTTTTTGACCCTGGGCAAAGCACTTAGCCTCAAATCTTCGGCAAGAACAGGGTATTGATTCGTCATTGTACTTCAAGTTTACCCAGGAGAGCCTGGCCCTGAGACTGAAAGAACGGCAAAATTCTCACCTCCAGTCAATTCTTGATCTTTATAATTAGTTTCTGTCTCCCACTCTATATTTTCAGATGTTTGAGGGCAGGGTTCAAGTTTACCAATTCTACTCTACCTTCGCAAGAGCGTTCTGCCTCCTCCTTAGACTGTGAGCCCCATGAGGGACAGGGACTGTGTCCAACCTAATTAACTTGTATCTATCCCAGGACTTAGAACAGTGTTTGAAACATAGCAAACACTTAAAAGAATCATTTTAAAAAAGCAGAGTGCTCTGTTCTCAGCAAGAGCTCAATAAACACCACTAATTGATCGATTGATTAATGAGGGGGATGGCCTCTCTGGGAAGATCCCAGGCTTTGGAGTCAGAGGTCATGGGTTCGTATCCCGACTCCGCCACTTGTCAGCTGTGTGACTTTGGGCAAGTCACTTCACTTCTCTGTGCCTCAGTTTCCTCATCTGTAAAATGGGGATTAAGACTGTGAGACCCCTGTGGGACGACCTGATTGCCTTGTAACCTCCCCAGCACTTAGAACAGTGTTTTGTACATAGTAAGTGCTTAATAAATGCTATCATTAAGATCAACTTTGAGATACAATGTCTTCCTCTGCCCTAGGCACCCAAGAGCCATAGAGTAGCCCCGGCCTTTCTGCAGAAGAGACGGGATGCGGAAGCCCAGTGGGGAATTTTGTGGGGGATCGCATTGAATTGTCGGTTAAAAAATCAAGGGCAGGACAGCCAGTAACTTGTATATGTGGTGAAAGGGCTGGGAAGCCATTAACTTGTGCCATCCACCCCAAACTACATGGAGTAAAGAGAAGGGCAATGAAGTCAGGCAAAGAGACACTTCATCTAAGTCCAATTCTCAATTTTTTTTATCTTTCTCCCAGACTGCAGTAATTACAAGCATCATTGCCAAAGCAACTGAGTCTGTGCCCGGCAAAAACGTCTGCATAACAAAGAGGAAAGCAGAGGATAACCTGCAGGAGGAGGGAAATAGACGCATTCTATAAGAATAATGAAGCACATTCAGACGTGTCTTCGGCTGCAGGAAAACGAAACAAGGTCAGAAAACAGAGCAAAGTCACGTTAGTTCCCCTTGTTCTTTTCTGCCCTGCAGTTAAAAGGTAATCTTCTGTCTGAAATGGCACATCGAATCTCATCTCCTGAGTCTGCCACTCATTACCGTGTCCCCCATTTTTGCTAATTATACGCTTATTCACCTTTCCTAATTAGTTATCAGAAATGAGATTTTGATAATATTTCTGCTTTGTTCTCCCCCAGTCATCCCATTACCTAGTGTACTGTTACAAATGTTAGAAGTTCCGGAATTGATCACTATTGTTATTTGGGGCTGGAAAATATATCTCCAGTAGAAATTGATCTTTGGAAGTTGCGGAAAATCTTCTGAAGAGGCTTCATGAAGGAAAGAGCTTCCTGTTAGTCCTGACCTGTTTTCTTGCCACTCAGCCGGCAGTGTGGAAGTACTGTGGCCTGGAGGAGATCAATCAATCATAATTATTGAGCATTTATTGTGTGCAGAACACTGTACTAAGCACTCAGAAGAGTAAAATGCAACAGAATTAGCACTAACATTCCCTGCCCCTAACGAGCTTACGGTCTCTAGGGAAGAGCACACAACTGGGGTTAGAGGACCTTGGTTTTCATTCTGCCTTTGCCACTTGCCTGATGAGTGACCCTGGACAAGTCATTTAACTTCTCTGTGCCTCAGTTTCCTCATCTGTAAAATGGGGATGAAATACTTGTCTCTTTACCCATTAGACTGTGAGCCCCATACAGGACAGGATCTATGTTAAAGAAATAGCATGGCTTAGTTACAAAAGCATGGGCTTTTCAAAGCCCTGCTGAAAGCTCACCTCCTCCAGGAGGCCTTCCCAGATTGATCCCCCTCTTTCCTCTCCCTTTTCCCATCCCCCCACCTCCTTCCCCTCCCCATAGCACCTGTATATGTGTTTGTACAGACTTCTTACTCTATTTCAGTTGTACATATTTACTATTCTATTTATTTTGTTAATGATGTGCATCTATCATCAGCTATCATCTCTACGCTGATGACACCCAAATCTTCATCTCTGCCCCTGCTCTCTCCCCCTCCCTCCAGGCTCGCATCTCCTCCTGCCTTCAGGACATCTCCATCTGGATTTCTGCCCGCCACCTAAAATTCAACATGTCCAAGACAACTCCTTGTCTTTCCTCCCAAACCCTGCCCTCTCCCTGACTTTCCCATCACTGTTGACAGCACTACTACCCTTCCCGTCTCACAAGCCCGCAACCGTGGTGTCATCCTCGACTCCACTCTCTCGTTCACCCCTCACATCCAAGCCGTCACCAAAACCTGCCGGTCTCAACTCCGTAACATTGCCAAGATCTGCC
This sequence comes from Tachyglossus aculeatus, assembly GCF_015852505.1. NCBI lineage: Eukaryota > Metazoa > Chordata > Mammalia > Monotremata > Tachyglossidae > Tachyglossus > Tachyglossus aculeatus. The sequence goes on from NC_052066.1 coordinate 89,123,299, forward strand.
CTTTCCTCTCCATCCAAACCGCTACCCTGCTCATTCAAGCTCTCATCCTATCCCGTCTGGACTACTGCACTAGCCTTCTCTCTGATCTCCCATCCTCCTGTCTCTCCCCTCTTCAATCCATACTTCATGCTGCTGCCCAGATTATCTTTGTCCAGAAACGCTCTGGGCATATCACTCCCCTCCTCAAAAATCTTGGGAGTCAGAAGACGTGAGTTCTAAACCCACTTCCGCAACGTGTCTCCTGTGTGACCTTGGGCAAGCCACTTAACTTCTCTGTGCCTCAGTTACCTCATCTGTAAAATGGGGATTAAGACTGAGAGCCCCACGTGGGACAACCTGATTACCTGGTATCTACCCCAGTGCTTAGAACAGTGCTTGGCACATAGTAAATGCTTAACAAATACCATTATTATTATTATTATCATTATTATTATTATGTCTGACCTGATTATTTTGTATCTACTACAGTGCTTGGCACATAGTAGCAAACACCACAATTATTATTATTAGCCAAACAAGCTGAAGTGGTTCTGGAGGACTCCCAAATAAAGCAGTGGGTCTTGGTGGATAAAGCCCAGGTCTGAGGGTCAGAGGACCTAGGTTCTAATCCCAGCTCCACTACTTGTCTTCTTTGTGACCCAGGGCAAATCGCTTAACTTCTCTGTGCCTCAGTTACATCATCTCTAAAACGGGGATTAAGGCTGTGAGCTCCACGTGGGACAGGGACTGTGTCTAGCCTAATTAGCCTGTTTCTACACCAGAGCTTAGAACGGTGACTGGCGTGTAGTAAATGCTTAACAAAAAGCCCCCCAAAAGAGAACAGGATAAAACAGGGTAGTTTCTATTTAGGGAATCCTTTCAAGGAAAAGAGAAAACTGACATATACCCTCACTGATCCTCTAGGCCTCAGGACACCCTACTCCTCTCTCTGACTCACTCATGGCAAATACTGAAATGGAGCTGGGCTTTGGGCCCTCTCCCAACTGAAAAGTATTGCTGATTAGCAACTTTCCCAGCTGAACCACAAACATAGGTGACAACAATAATAATAATAATATAATAATGGCATTTATTAAGAGCTTACTATGTGCAAAGCACTGTTCTAAGTGCTGGGGAGGCTACAGGGTGCTCAGGTTGTCCCACGGTGGGCTCACAGTCTTAATCCCCATTTTACAGATGAGATAACCGAGGCACAGAGAAGTTAAGTGACTTGCCCAAAGTCACACAGCTGACAATTGGCGGAGCCGGGATTTGAACCTGTGACCACTGACTCCAAAGCCTGTGCTCTTTCCACTGAGCCACGCTGCTTCAAGAGAAGCAGAGTGGTACTTCATGACGGGCCAGGGCAGAGAAATCAATCAATCAATCAATTGTATTTATTGAGTGCTTACTGTGTGCAGAGCACTGTACTAAGCGCTTGGGAAGTACTAGTTGGCAACATATAGAGACAGTCCCTACCCAACAGTGGGCTCACAGTCTAGAAGAGGGAGACAGAGAACAAAACCAAACATATTAACAAAATAAAATAAATAGAATAGGTATGTACAAGTAAAATAAATGAATAGAGTAATAAATATGTACAAACATATATACATACGATTGATTGATTGATTGAAGTGACTTGCCCAACGTCACCCAGCTGACAAGTGGTGGAATCGGGATTAGAACCCACGTCCTCTGACTTCCAAGCCCGAGCTCTTTCCACTAAGCTACGCTGCTCTTCACTTGTCTGATGTGTGACCCTGGGCAAGTCACTTCATTCATTTATTCATTCAATCGTATTTATTGAGCGCTTACTGTGTGCAGAGCACTGGACTAAGTGCTTGGAAAGTACAATTTGGCAACAGAGAGGGTCTCTACCCAACAACGGGCTCATGGACCGTCTCTATATGTTGCCAACTTGTACTTCCCAAGCACTTAGTACAGTGCTCTGCACACAGGAAGCGCTCAATAAATGCGATTGAATGAATGAATGGTTTGTTTTGTTGTCTATCTCCCCCTTCTAGACTGTGAGCCCGCTGTTGGGTAGGGACAGTCTCTGTATGTTGCCAACTTGTACTTCCCAAGCGCTTAGTACAGTGCTCTGCACACAGTAAGCGCTCAATAAACATGATTGAATGGTCTAGAGGTGGGAGACAGACGACAAAACCAAACAAGTAGACAGGTGGCAGAGGGAGGGAGACGGGATGATGGGGAGGGGAGGAGGAGCAGAGGAAAATGGGGTGCTCAGTCTGGGAAGGCCTCCGGTGGAGGGAGAGAATGAGCACCAGGAAGAAGCCAGTTGAGGATAATAATAATAATAACCATGGTATTTGTTAAGCTTTTACTGTGTACTGTTCTAAGCGCTGGGGTAGATACAAGGTAATCAGATTGTCCCACAGGGGCCTCACAGTCTTAATCTCCATTTTACAGATGAGGCAACTGAGGCACAGAGAAGTGAAGAGACTTACCCAAGGTCACACAGCAGACAAGTGACAGAGCCAGAATTAGAACCCCCGACCTCTGACTCCTCTGCCTGGGAGATGTGGTCAATCAGTCAATCAACCACATTTATTGAGCACTTAATGTGTTCAGAGCACTGTATTAAGTGCTTGGGAGAGTACAATGTAACAGAGTTGGTAGACACATTCCCAGCCCACACGAACAGAGACGGTTTTCCAAACTGGCTGAAAAGAAGCAGGCCCAGTGTAATTTTCTCTCATTGTTCAGGATAGCGCTCTACACACAGTAAGCACTTAATAAATACTATTACTATTCATTCATTCAATCGTGTTTATTGAGTGCTTACTGTGTGCAGAACACTGTACTAAGTGCTTGGGAAGTACAAGCTGGCAACATATAGAGATGGTCCCTACCCAACAGTGGGCTCACAGTCTAGAAGGATACTACTATAAGGTGATCATTGATGACAGTCACACCCCTTTGAGGCTGAAAATTGGACTGTCTACTTCCCAAGTGCTTAGTACAGTGCTCTGCACACAGTAAGCACTCAATAAATATGATTGAATGAATGAATGAATGATCTCCCTACGGTTACTCAACGATTGACTCCTCACCATTATGCCTGGCAAGTTTTGGTACATAGGAGGGAGCTACAGCTGAAGTAATATGAATGAATGAATGAATGAACGAATGAACGAATGAACGAATGAACAAATGAACTACAGCTCGGGCTCTGTGATGGGAGAGGGTTTGGCATGACTGATTCTCAGACACCAGGCCAGTTAGCATCATTTTCCATCCTTACCCAGACAAGGTTCTGGATGACATGACAAGTAGGTCGGCCTAGTGAGAAGCAGAGTGGCCTAATGGAAAGATCCCTTGTCTGGGAATTAGAGGACTTGGGTTCTAATCCGGGCTCTTCCGCTTGCCTGCTGCATGACTGTGGACAAGTCACTTAAGCTCTATGTGCTTCAGTTCCCTCATCTATAAAATGGGGATTCAATACCTGTTCTCCCTCTTTCTTCGACTCTGAGTCCCAAGACGGATCTGATTATCTTGTATCTACCCTAGTGTTTAGTACAATGGTTAACACATACTGAGCACTTAAATATAATTATGATCATTTTTATATTATTAATAATTATTATGATGATGAAACTTTAGGACGGAGCATAAGATGCAGCAGTGAAATGACTCAGAGTGGGCTGAGAAGGGGATCTGAACCTTTAGAAAAAGCATATCTACGGAACCCCAGGGCCTCCTACATACTCCCTCTTCCTTTCCCATTCACTCAATCAATTAATTATATTGATTGAGTGCTTACTGTGTGCAGAGCACTGTACTAAGCACTTGGGAGAGTGTAATATAACAGAGTTGGTAGATGTGTTCCCTGCTCACGGCGAGCTTACAGTCCAGAGGGGGAAACAAACATTAATATAAATAAATTAATATTGATATGTACATATTTGTATATCCCTATATACGTTTGCCTTTTCCCCTAAGCGACCTGAGAGATGACTTTGCCTTTTGAAACGTCATGAGATTCTGAATTGGATTTCAATAGGACCAAGAGTTTAGGTAAAATCTTGTTTCCTTCTGAAATGACAAAGTGCTGATGGTAAAGCCCCCAAGAAAGCTAGTTGAGCACTCTCAGCCCAAGTGGCCAGCAAGCTAGTCTCTTTACCCTCTATGCTTGCCACCCCCAATAGTGGACAGATGCTGCTGATGTTTTGTTTTCCCATTCATCAGAAAGATGAAACTATCTGTTAAATTGTTGTTTCCAACAAGAGAAGGCTTGAGGCGGCCAATGTAAGGGCTTGGAGACTCATAGGTGAGATTCACTGTAATGATGATGATGATGGTATTAAGTGCTTACTATGTGTCAATCACTGATTTAAGCACTCGGGTAGATACAAGCTAATCAGGTTGGGCACCTTCCCTGTCCCGCATGGTGCTCACAGTCTTAATCCCCGTTTACAGATGAGGTAACTGAGGCACAGAGAAATCAAGTGACTTGCTCAAGGTCACATAGCAAACAAGTGGTGGAGCTGGGATTAGAACCCAGGTCTTTCTCCTAGGCCTGTGTTCTATCCACTGGGCTATGCTGCTTCCTTACTAGGCCACGCTGCTTTCCTGTGGTGTCTTCAAACACAAAGGACAACTACATGTAGTTTGTAGGGCACAAAGTGCCACTGAACAGGGCTCATCTAGGTTCCTTATGTTATTAACATCACAGTATTTTCTTGTTTTTTTTCTCCAGCTGAAGAGTTGCCACCCGCCCAAGAAAATATTTGTCACTCCAGACCAGGGCCACTAAGACTTCTTGGGAAATCTGCTGTGGGTGAATGACAGAGGGGAAGAAAAATCTCATCTGTAGTGGAAAGGATCACTTCCAGGGGAATTGAAGCCTTTCAGATCCCTCCTGTCCCTCAGAGCTCTGAAATGATATCCAAGAAGGCATGTTTCTAGAGAGCCTTGTGTGTAGTTTGGCTTACAGATAGATCACCAAGAGGCAGGAAGAGGTAGGTTCTTTTTCTTATTCCCACTAGCCCTGGCCACGTCACTTCCCGCTCTTCATTTCCCTTCGGTTTCACCATCTGCAGTGGCCTAATGGAAAGGTCCCAAGGCTGGGCGTCACAGGATCTGGGTTCAAATCTCAGCTCTGCCACCAGCCTGCATGACCGTGGGCCCATCACCTATCTTCTCTGTACCTCAGTTTTGTCACTGGTAAAATGGGGATTCATTTTGTGTTCTCTTTCTTACTTAGACTATAAGCCCCAAGTGGGACAGGGGCCTTATAATAATAATAATGGCATTTATTAAGCGCTTACTATGTGCAAAGCACTGTTCTAAGCAACGGGGAGGTTACAAGGTGATCAGATTGTTCCATGGGGGGGCTCACAGTCTTAGTCCCCATTTTACAGAAGAGGTAACTGAGGCACAGAGAAGTGAAGTGATTTGCCCAAAGTCACACAGCTGACAATTGGTGGAGCAGGGATTTGAACCCATGACCTCTGACTCCAAAGCCCGTGCTCTTTTCCACTGAGCCACGCTGCCTCTCTGATATCAGACCTGATTATCTAGGGCAGTTCTTGGCACATAGTGAGCACTTAATAAATGCCACTATTTTTTGTAGCTGAATTCACGAAATGGAAACCATGATAACGCAAGAGCTTCCGTCATTCTAGGTGTTTGGGCTGAACTAGAAATGTTTCCCTTGCTGATGGCTACATTCTGGCCAATTACTTCTCATGACACCAGACTTGCTAATAGCATGAGCACCTGTCTGCACTTTCCAACTTTATCCAGCCTCATAATGGGACCGATTTCAAAGACTAATGGGTCAGAGACCAAGCAGTCTGGAATTCATGGGAAGAGATTCTTTTGAGAGAACAGGGACGTGGTAGGAATTCCGAATTTTCTTCAGATACTTATGGTTTTCACTGAGACCTGCACCAGCGGAATCTATTCAGATCAAATGGAAACCAAGAGAAGGGATTAGAATTTTTTTCTTTTTTAATGTTCACAAAATATTAAGCTACAGTGAGTGCTCTCGTCTTAAAGCATTGAAGAGACAGATTCCACTAGACTTCGCTTGTGCTGGATTAAAAGAGATGGAAACTCTCTGAGGGAAGGAAATACGTGCTTTCTTAGATTGACCAATCAATCAAACAGTGGTATTTACTGAGCACTTACTGTGCACAGAGCACTGTACTAAGTGCTCGGGAGACTATAACAGAGTCGATAGACATGAATACTATTTACAAGTTCTGATTATTATTATTATCATTATTATTAGATTTGTACAGCAATTATTTTGTTTCAAGCACTATTCTAAGTGCCGGGGTAGGTACAAGTTAATCAGAAAGGACACAGTCCCTGTCCTACCTGGGGCTCACCTGTATATATGTATATCACCTGTATATATGTATATATGTTCGTACGTATTTATTACTCTATTTATTTTATTTGTACACGTTTATTCTATTTATTTTATTTTGTTAATATGTTTTGTTTTATTGTCTGTCTCCCCTTTCTAGACTGTGAGCCCACTGTTGGGTAGGGACCGTCTCTATATGTTGCCAATTTATACTTCCCAAGTGCTTAGTACAGTGTTCTGCACACAGTAAGTGCTCAATAAATACGGTTGAATGAATGAATGAATGAACAGACTCTGAATCCCTATTTTACAGAGGAGGAAACAGGCCCAGAGAAGTTAAGCGACTTGCTCAAGGTCACCCAGCAGACAAGTGGCAGGCCTGGAATTAGAACCCAGGTCCTCTGACTTCCAGACTTCTGTTCTTTCCACTAGGCCACACTGCTTCCCCACAGAGTCTAAAATAGTGTCTAGCTTCCTGCGACTGTAGAATAAAGGCTCGTTGCTGTTGTCGGGCATAAGCGTAATTAACAATAAAGCTTCCTTGCCGGCTCCATAATACCCAGAATCCCAGTTAGTGCGGGTGATTCACAAACTTTGTGGCATTTGTTTGACATAAGGGCTGCCTCACATCCTCGGTGCCCTGGGACACAGTGCAGGTTAATAATCGTGGCAGCAGAGCGAGGAGAACCAGGATTACATTCAGCACATGTTCCCAAAGCCCATTTAAAATGAGGTCCGCTTGCTCTTTACAGGTAATTCAAGTTCACGTCATCATCATCATCATCAATCGTATTTATTGAGCGCTTACTGTGTGTAGAGCACTGTACTAAGCGCTTGGGAAGTACAAGTTGGCAACATATAGAGACAGTCCCCACCCAACAGTGGGCTCACAGTCTAAAATGGGGAGACAGAGAACAAAACCAAACATATTAACAAAATAAAATCAGTGAACGGCTGTCCAGAACCTGTAGGCGAGAGACCCTCCATCAGCAGAGGCTCTGGGGAGGGAATGTCATGTTTTTCTGCTGTCATCTTACCACCATAGAGTGCTTGGGGGGTCGGGGAACATTTTAGGGATCAGGTTCTAGCAAGGGCAGGTATGGGGGAATCAGAGCACCTGGATTTTAATCCTGTCACTTGCCTGCTGGCATGCCACTTAAATCCCTGATGCCTCAGTATCCTCATAAATTAAAGGAGGATTAAATACCTGTTCTCCTTCCCCCTTAGACTGTGAGCCCCTTGTGGGACAGGGACTGGGTCTGACCTTCATTCAATCAATCTGATTATCTTGTATCTCTCCCAGCACTTAATCAATCAATCAATCATATTTATTGAGTGCTTACTGTGTGCAGAGCACTGTACTAAGCCCTTGGGAAGTACAAGTCGGCAACATATAGAGACAGTCCCTACCCAACAGTGGGCTCACAGTCTAAAAAGGGGAGACAGAGAACAAAACCAAACATACTAACAGAATAAAATAAATAGAATAGATATGTACAAGTAAAATAAATAAATAGAGTAATAAATATGTACAAAGATATATACATATATGCAGGTGCTGTGGGGAAGGGAAGGAGGTAAGATGGGGGGATGGAAAAGGGGACGAGGGGGAGAGGAAAGAAGGGGCTCAGTCTGGGAAGGCCTCCTGGAGGAGGTGAGCTCTCAGTAGGGCCTTGAAGGGAGGAAGAGAGGTAGCTAGTATATAGTACTGGGTACATAGTAAGCGTTTAACGATTACCACAATTGTCATTATTACTACTATTAAAAGAGAAATGAATTCTGGAGAAGGTACAGACAACAGGGGAACCTAAATAGCAAAAATCAGAAGCAAGGGGAATAGCAAGGTAGATGAAGCACTCAAGCAGTCCTCAGAGGGAGCAGTTCTGATGATCCTTCCTGACTGCAGCCGTAGTCCTAGGCTTGATTGACTCGTTTGTGTGTTTGTGAGCTGTATATCAATCAATTGTATTTATTGAGCACTTACTGTGTGCAGAGCACTGTACTAAGCGCTTGGGAAGTACAAGTTGGCAAGATATAGAGACGGTCCCTACCCAACAGTGGGCTCACAGTCTAGAACGGGGAGACAGAGAACAAAACCAAACATATTAACAAAATAAAATAAATAGAATAGATATGTACAAGTAAAATAAATAGAGTAATAAATATGTACAAACATATACACATATATACATGTATATGCATTTGTGTGTGTGAGGGGGGGTATCTGTATACATGTGTGGTTCACAAACCTATACGGCCGCCCTTTGCGTTTGGAGGCGATGCTATCCAAAAAAGGATTTTGTCAGTATGCTGACTATGTGCATGGGATTGCAAACACCAACTCGATTGCGTTGTATTCTCCCAAACGCTTAGTCCAGTACTAAGGATAGAGCCTGGGGCTGGGAGGCATGTGGTCACGGGTTCTAATTCCAGCTCAGCCATTTCATTCATTCATTCATTCATTCAATGGTATTTATTAAGCGCTTGTCTGCTGTGGCTGCTTGAACTTGGGCAGGCCACTTCACTTCTCTGTGCCTCAGTTGCCTCATCTGTAAAATGGGGATTGAGGCTGTGAGCCTCACGTTGTACAGGCATCGTGTCCAACCTGATTTGCCCGTATCCACCCCAGTGCTTAGTGTAGTGCCTGGCACATGGTAAGCACATAATAAATACCATTATTATTATTTATTATTATTACAGTGCTCTGAAAACAATAAGTGCTCAATAAATACTACTGTCTCTATATAAAGACTGTCTCTATTTGTGACTGTCTCTATATGTTGCCAGATTGTACTTCCCAAGCGCTTAGTACAGTGCTCTGCACACAGTAAGTGCTCAATAAATACGATTGATGATGATGATGAAATACCACTGAATGATTGACAATGCTTTGCATATCCTGTGCATGGGAGATGGCCCCTTGCAACACTGTTGCATTGTTTACTCATGTTGCCCGGCAATATTTTCTTTCATTCATTCATTCATTCAAAGGTATTTATTGAGCGCTTCTTGTGTACAGAGCACTGTACTAAGCGCTTGGGAAGTACAAGTTGGCAACATATAGAGCGGTCCCTACCCAACAGCGGGCTTCCTTCCTCAGGCAGGAAAGCCTTCGCTTTGTGTCAATCATTCCATCTCTGCTTATCAAACACCAGGCTGTCTCCAAGCTGGCCACTCCTCAGCCACATTATTTAAAGTTTCTCTTTGCTGGGTCTTCAGAGTGTTTCTTTTCATTCAATCGTATTTATTGAGCGCTTACTGTGTGCAGAGCACATTTCAACTCACCGAAGAGCAGTTGTTTGAGTGTTCTGTAGTCTGGTCTCCTTGTGTCCAGCCCAGCATCAGGATCATCATCAGGGGTATTTATTGAGCACTTACTATGTGCAGACCACTGTACTGGGCACTTGGGAGAGTACAGTATAAAGTTGGCAGACACATTCCCTGCCCACAACAACCTTATAGCCTACAGCATGGCTTAGTGGAAAGAGCCTGGGTTTAGGAGTCAGAGGTCGTGGGTTCTAATCCCTCCTCCGCCACTTGTCAGCAGTGTGACTTTGGGCAAGTCACTTACCTTCTTGGTGCCTCAGTTACCTCATCTGTAAAATGGGGATTGAGACTGTGAGCCCTACGTGAGACAATCTGGTTACCCTGTATCTACCCCAGTGCTTAGAACAGTGCTCAGCACATAGTAAGCGCTTAAATACCAACATTACTGTTAATGTTATCACAAGAGGAGACAGACATTAAAATAAATAAATAATTTATAATATATAATTTAAAGATAGTCATTCAATCGTATTTATTGAGCACTTACTGTGTGCAGAGCACTGTATTAAGTGCTTGGGAAGTACAAGTCAGCAGCATATAGAGATGGTCCCTACCCAACAATGGGCTATGAACATAAGCACTGTGGCATTGAGGATGGGGAGAATATCAAGTGCCCAAATAATAATGATGGCATTTATTAAGCGGTTACTATGTGCAAAGCACTGTTCTAAGTGCTGGGGAGGTTACAAGGTGATCAGGCTGCCCCATGGGGGCTCACAGTCTTAATCCCCATTTTATAGATGAGGGAACTGAGGCACAGAGAAGTGAAATGACTTGCCCAAAGTCACACAGCTGACAATTGGCAGAGCTGGGATTCGAACCCATGACCTCGAACTCCAAAGCCCAGGCTCTTTCCACTGAGCTATGGGCTGTCACAGATCCAAATGCACAGATGAGAGGGAGCTGGGGAAAAGAGGGTTTAATCAGGAAAGGCCTCTTGGAGGCCAGGTGGCCTCAGTAATGCTGCTGGCAGTCTGATTGTATTAATAATAATAATGAATAATGATGGCATTTGTCAAGCGCTTACTGTGTGCCAGGCACTGTACTAAGTCCTGGGGGGGATACAAGCAAATTCATTCATTCAATCATATTTATTGAGCGCTTACTGTGTGCAGAGCACCGTACTAAGCGCTTGGGAAGTCCAAGTTGGCAACATCTAGAGACGGTCCCTACCCAACAGCGGGCAAGCAAATCAAGTTGGACACAGTCCCTGTCCTATGTGGGGCTCACAATCTCAACCCCCATTTTACAGATAAGGTAACCAAGGCCCTGAGAAGTGAAGTGACTTGCCCAAGGTCACACAAGTGGAGGAGCCACGTTTAGAACCCATTACCTTCTTACACCCAGGCCTGTTCTCTTTCCACTAGGCCACACTGGTTCAGGATCCAATTGTTTTTGATCCTGTCTTGTCACTTTACGCTAATTATTCTATTGAGGTGTTGTTGGGTGGATTGCTCTAGATGTCAAATGTGGCGCCCTGGAATCCCAGTCTCACGGCCATACTGATGGCTGGTTATTACAACTGACCTGTAAAACTCTGCTATTTCCCCTATTCCTAATCTATTTTAATGTCTGTCTCCCCCTCTTGACTCTAAGCTCCTTTTTTCTAATGGTGTTTTTTCAGCCCTTACTGTGTGCCAGACATTGGAACTAAAGTGTTGGGGTAGATACAATGTACTCAGGTTGGACGCAGTCCATGTCCCATGTAGGGCTCATGGATTTAGACTCCATTTTGCAGATGAGGTAACTGAGGCCCAGAGAAGTTAAGGGACTTGTCCAAGGTCATACAGCAGACATGTGGTGGAGCTGGGGTTAATAATAATAATAATAATATAATAGCATTTGTTAAGTGCTTACTATGTGCAAAGCACTGTTCTAAGCGCTGGGGGGATACAAGGCGATCAGGTTGTCCCACATGGGGCTCACAATCTTAATCCCCATTTTACAGATGAGGTAACTGAGGCCCAGAGAAGTGAGTGACTTGCCCATACAGCAGACATGTGGCAGAGTCAGGATTCGAACCCATGACCTCTGACTCCAAAGGCTGGGCTTTTTCCACTGAGCCATGCTGCTTCTACTTGTGGGGAAGGATCGCATTTATCACCTCTGTTATATTGTATTCTCCAAAGTGCTTAGTACAGTATTCTGCACACAGTAAGCGTTCAATAAATACCATTGATTGACTGCACACAGTATGTGTTCTATAAATAAAATTGAGTGACCTGAACACCTCTGACTTGTCTAAAAGCTGGCATCATATTCTCCCAGAGGTCACGTTCACCATCTTTATTCGGGTTACTAGCTCCTTACCCACCCTTGCACGACTGGATAGTATTTTAAAAGACGTCAGTAAGCACATTCAAGCACCGTGGCCTTGTGGAAAGAGCTCAGGCCTGGGAATCAGAAGACCTGGGTTCTAATCCAGACTCTGACATTTGCCTGCAGTATGATCCGGGGCAAATCATTTCACTTCTTCATACCTCACTTTCCTCATTTGTAAAGCGGGAATTCATTGCCCGTTCTCCCTCCTACTTAGACTGCGAGCCCCATGTGAGTCAGGGACTGGCTCTGACCTGATTATAGCATCATCATCATCAGTCGTATTTATTGAGCGCTTACTGTGTGCAGAGCACTGTACTAAGCACTTGGGAAGTACAAGTTGGCAACATATAGAGACAGTCCCTACCCAACAGTGGGCTCACAGTCTCCTTGCACTTAATATATTGCTTAGCACATAGTAAGTGCTTAGTGAACATCACAACTGTTAGTACTGATATTGATGGTTGAGAAGCAGCGTGGCTCAGTGGAAAGAGCCCGGGCTTTGGAGTCAGAGGACATGGGCTCAAATCCCGGCTCCGCCAGTTGTCAGCTGTGTGACTTTGAGCAAGTCACTTCACTTCTCTGAGCCTCAGTTACCTCATCTGTAAAATGGGGATGAAGACCGTGAGCCCCCCATGGGACAACCTGATCAGCTTGTAACCTCCCCAGCACTTAGAACAGTGCTTTACACATAGTAAGCGCTTAAATGCCATTATTATTATTTTATTATTATTATTATGTTGTATAAACAGTTGGCCAGGTGCAGGCTGGCAAATCACCTTAATCTTTTCAGACTGAAAGATCACAGTACGGTGGTGAGCCCACAACAAGCTGCCTTGTTGGTGACTTTTGGTGACCCTGAGAACAACAACAAGGAAGAGACATCGCAAAGTCACCGATCAATCAATTAATCAATCACATTTATTGAGCGCTTACTGTGTGCAGAGCACTGTACTAAGCACTGATGGGCTCTACCTGAGGCAGGTGATTGTCGGCCTGTTCGGGGCAGAGCACGGAGGGAGCTGGGGGTTTCTCTCCCTGCTCTACCTAGTACTGGGCCTGGACCAGTCAATAACTGCCACATAGAGCCACAGCTGCCATGCCTTAGGCAGGGTTTTTTTTTGAGGGTCATGAGGAGCCATGTAGAGGAGCAGAAGCATGCAGAGAAGCAAGCAGGAAGCACGCTGAGAGCAGCAGAAGCAGCAGGAGAGCAGCACTTGAAAGCAGAAAGAAGAAGCATCGGCAGAACGGGCTCCTTTGACCACAGACTGGTGTTGGACCCTTGGTGGAGTGGAGGGAGTGAGTGTGTGGATGTGTCAGTCCCTTGCACGGTGGTAAAACTAAGTAAAAATTTTACTTAGCAACCTTGGTGATCACATGTGTGATCTGAACTCTTCACTGAGGTTCCCCCGGTCCTGGAAGGTCCTGGTTGGTACTAACCGGGGGGCTGGCGACAAGATAAGAGAAGCAGTGTGGCTCAGTGGAAAGAGCAAGGGCTTGGGAGCCAGAGGTCATGGGTTCTAATCCTGACTCTGCCGCTTGTCAGCTGTGTGACTTTGGGTAATTCACTCAACTTCTCTGTGCCTCAGTTACCTCATCTGTAAAATGGGGATTAAGACTGTGAGCCCCACGTGGGACAACCTGATCACCTTGTATCCCGCTCAGCACTTAGAACAGTGCTTCACAAATAGTAAGCGCTTAACAAACACCATTATCATCATCAGCAGCAGCATCATCAAGTTCCTTGCTGATCCTGAGAAGCACTTCGTAATCATCTGTCTGTCTTTTTGTGTATGAGCTTTCCAAAGTATAGCACTCAGAACAGTGCTCCAGTGCTTAGAACAGTGCTTTGCACATAGTAAGCGCTTAATAAATGTCATTAAAAAAACTGTTAATGTATAGGAGCAACAGTGCCCTAGTGGAAAGAACATGGGCCTAGGATCTAGGTTCTAATCCTGGCTCTGACACTTGTCTGCTCTGTTATCTTGGGCAAGTCACTTTATTTTGCTGTGCCTGTTATCTCACTGATAAAATGGGGACTCAGCACCACATTAATCCAATCACTCATCCTATCCTGTCTTGATTACTGTGTCAGCCTCCTCACTGACCCCCCCAGCCTGCTCTCTCTCCCCCCTCCAGTTCATACTTCATTCTGCTGCCCGGATCATTTTTCTACAAAAAAGTTCAGGTTGTGTTTCCCAATTCCTCGAGAGCCTCCAGTGGTTGCCCATCCACCTCCATAACAAACAGAAACTCTTCACCATTGGCTTTAAAGCACTTAATCATCTTTCCCCTCCTACTTCACCTCGCTACTTTCCTACTACAACCCAGCCTGCGCACTTGGCTCCTCTAATGCTTACCTTCTCACTGTGCCTCAATCTCACCTGTCTCACCACCAACCCCTAGCTCATGTCCTGCCTCTGGCCTGGGGTGTCCTCCCTCCTCATATTCATTCATTCAATCCATTCAATTGTATTTATTGAGTGCTTACTGTGTGCAGAGCACTGTACTAAGCACTTGGGAAGTACAAGTCGGCAACATATAGAGACGGTCCTTACCCAACAATGGGCTTACAGTCTAGAAGGGGGAGATGGACAACAAAACAAAACATGTAGACAGGTGTCAAAACCATCAGAATAAATAGAATTACAGCTATATGCACATCATTAACAAAATAGAGTAGTAAATACGTACAAGTATAATAAATAGAGTAATAAATTTGTACAAATAGAGACAAGTGCTGTGGGGAGGGGAAGTGGGTAGGGCGGGGGGGGTGGGGAGGAGGAGAGGAAAAAGGGGGCTCAGTCTGGGAAGGCTTCCTGGAGGAGGTGAGCTCTCAGTAGGGCTTTGAAGGGAGGAAGAGAGCTGGCTTGGCGGATGTGCGGAGGGAGGGCATTCCAGGCCAGGGGAAGGACGTGGGCCAGGGGTTGATGGCAGGACAGGCAAGAATGAGGCACAGTGAGGAGGTTAGCGGCAGAGGAGCGGAGGGTGCGGGCTGGGCTGTAGAGGGAGAGAAGGGAGGTGAGGTAGAAGGGGGTGAGGTGATGAACAGCCTTGAAGCCCAGAGTGAGGAGCTTTTGCCTGATGCATAGGTTGACTGGAAGCCACTGGAGATTTTTGAGGAGGGGAGTAACAAGCCCAGTGCGTTTCTGCACAAAGATGATCTGGGCAGCAGCGTGAAGTATAGACTGAAGTGGGGAGAGACAGGAGGATGGGAGATTAGAGAGGAGGCTGATGCAGTAATCCAGTCAGGATAGGATGAGAGATTGAACCAGCAAGGTAGTGGTTTGGATGGAGAGGAAAGGGCGGATCTTGGTGATGTTGCAGAGGTGAGACCAGTTTTGATGTGAGGGGTGAACGAGAGAGTGGAGTCAAGGATAACACCAAGGTTGCAGGCTTGTGAGACAGGAAGGATAGTAGTGCTGTCTACAGTGATGGGAAAGTCAGGGAGAGAGCAGAGTTTGGGAGGGAAGATAAGGAATTCAGTCTTGGACATACTGAGTTTTATATGGCGGGCAGACACCCAGATGGAGATGTCCTGAAGGCAGGGGAGGCCCAAGACTGAAGGGAGGGAGAGAGAGCAGGGGCAGAGATGTAGACTTGGTGTCTTCAGCATAGAGATGAGAGTTGAAGCCATGGGAGCGAATCAGTTCACCAAGGGAGTGAGTGTAGATAGAGAACAGAAGGGGACCAAGAACTGACCCCCGAGGAACCCCTACAGTTAGGGGATGGGAGGGGGAGGAAAAGCCGGCAAAGGAGAATGAGAATGAATGGCCGGAGAGATGAGAAAAACTAGGAGAAGATGGAGTCTGTGAAGCCAAGGTGGGATAGCATGTTGTACCAGAGACCAGATGTACTCTGCTGTTGAGAGAGAAATGATCTGATATCACCACACCAAATTATAGCCACCCATGTCATAAGAGGACCTTAGGACCTAGATAAAGTTTTCAGGCCAGACAAATTTTTCCAGTGATTGCCAGAGAACAGTTCTGATGGTGTCGAGTGGTTTGGTAAAGTGTCTAGTACCATGGGGAGGTCTGGGTGACATCCCCTGTATTTCTCCTGAATCTGAGGTTCAGTGAAATGCCTAAAGAGCCCCTAAAAGGGGTTTATTGACAATCATCTAGTGTAATAGGCCTGGCCTGGCTTGAACAGAAAACAGGGGTGTTCTTACAGCTACTAGGTTGAACCCAGTGGAGGTTCCATTCAATTCAGAGTTTTGGAAAGCAGTGCAGGTAGGAGCTAATGACCTGTTATCTGACTACAAATTGTCTCACAATGATAACAATGATAATGATAGTATTTGTTAAACACTATGTGCCAGGCCCTGATGATAGAAAATTATCAGGTCAGACACACTCCCTATTTCACATCAAGTTATTCATTCATGTAGGAAGGAGGACAGGTATTTAGTCCCCATTTCACAGACAAGGAAACTGAAGCACAGAGAAGTTAAGTGACTTGTTCAATATCACACATCAGGCAAGTGACAGAGCCAGGATTAGAAGTCAAGTCCTCTGATTCCCACAATACATAAGTATTGTGGGGCTCGAGCGAATTGCAAAGTGCTTAAGTGCTTTATCGACAGGGCTTTTCTCTTCCCATTAGGCCACACTGTTTCTCAAAGGATTGGTTTCCCCAGCCACTGGTTTCCATTACTCAAATGGGATCCCTGTTCCTCCTTAAGAGTCTATCCATCTGTTGAAGAACAGGGACAGAGGCACTGGGGATGGGAGGGTTTTGAAGTGAGTCAGGTGGAAGTTAGATTTTGTAGGGAGAATAATAGAACCTAAGGGAGAGGAGACACAGAAATACTGCCTTGCAAGGACAAATAAATGCCTGGCCCAGGCCCTGGAGCAATGGCATTAAATGTTCCATTTTATAACAGCTCAGGAGACTCTAATATGTGACTTGGGTGTTCCACTCCAGGATCCTGCTTTCCCCATTATATCTCCCCAAACATCTAATAGTTCATCTTCACCCCGCAGCAGATGTTCTTGCATTGAAAAAGCAGCCAAAAGTTTTTTTTTTTTTTCCCTGGAGGGCAGGGACAGTAATCCATTAAGCAATCAATCAACCAGTGGTATTTAATGAGCACTTACTAAGTGAAGAACTCTGTACTAAATGCTTGGGAAAGCACAATGTAACAGAGTGGGCAGACACAATCCCTGCTCATAAGGCACTTACAGACATTTAAAGAGGATTAGATAGGGGAAATAGTAGAGTATAAGAATATTTCCTAAGTATTGTGGGACAGGAGTGAATAGCAAAGTGTTTAAGTGCTTTATCTATTGGGCTTTCTCACTGATTATTGAAGCAAGCCTGACCTGTTAAGGATGCTTGGGGCGCAAAGAGAAAGAGCCCAGAGCAACTGAATGACTAGTTGTATCGACATGCTTCTTTCTTTGGGAGTAAGTCCTCCAATACCAGCCCCTTTGTCACATTAATTGCTCTGGGATCGTTTTGATAGCTTCTAGCTCAGCACGCTAAAAGCAGCATCAAAAGTCTTTGAGACGGTCATTCAGGAACTGCTGTATGCAGACAACTGTGCCCCTGAGGTATACTCATAAGAAGACACGCCAACAATTATGAAATCGCTTTGCAGATTTGGCGCAGTGCTACAGACGAGCAATGAAACGGAAGAAAATCAAAGTTAGGTGCTAATCAACAATCCCTCAGCAACCATGGCTGCAAGAAGAAAAGGGAGGAAGGGGGTATAGAGTAGCAGAGGTGGGGGTGGCAGTGTTGTCAGGATGGTTGCGGGAAACCCACAGATCATGAGTTCTAATCCCGGCTCTGCTACTAGTCTCTTATGTGACTTTGGGCAAGTTACTTAACTTCTCTGTGCCTCAGTTAGTTCATCTGTAAAATGGAGATTAAGCCTGTGAGCCCCAGGTGGGGCAATCTGATCACCTTGTATCTACCCCAGTGCTTAGAACAGGGCTTGGTATTTAGAAAGAGCTTAACAAATACCATCATTATTATTATCATAAGGTGTGGGGCTGGCTAAAAGATATGTGCTTCAGAAAACTATCCCTTCTGCGCCAAGGTTAAAATGACCTGCCTGCTCTTTATTAACTCTCCT
The DNA here is from genome assembly GCF_015852505.1 of Tachyglossus aculeatus. Lineage (NCBI taxonomy): Eukaryota > Metazoa > Chordata > Mammalia > Monotremata > Tachyglossidae > Tachyglossus > Tachyglossus aculeatus. The sequence continues at coordinate 89,141,352 of NC_052066.1, forward strand.
CTTTCCACTTCCCTCTCAGTGGCATTGGGTTAGCTATTCTAGGCCCTTCCCTTTGGTTTTGGTTACTGTTGACATTTATTGAGTGCCTACTGGATGCTTACAATCAACTGCAGCATAAAAGAAGGTCCACTGTTCTGGGCAGCCTGACTGCCTGCTGGAAAGCTCCCAGAAAAAGACATATGCGTTTCTTTTTTTTTTTATGGTATTTGTTAAGTGCTTACTATGTGCCAGGCACTGTTCTAAGTGCTGGGTTATATATGACGTAATCAGATTGGATACCGTCCATGTCCCACAGTCTTAATTCCCATTTAACAAATGAGGTAAATGAGGCACAAATGAGGAAGTGAAGTGACTTGCCCAAGGTCACCCAGCAGACAAATGATAGAGCCGGAAGCAGAACCCAGGTCCTTTTAACTCCCAGGCACAGAGAAGTTAAGTGACTTGCCCAAAGTCACACAAGGGGACTAGTAGCGGAGCCGGGATTAGAACCCATGATCTGCGGGTTCCCTGCAACCATCCATTAGGCCATGCTGCTTCCCTTCTTGATGACCTTAATGCTTTTAATTCTTCTTTCCTGAAACTCCAACCTGAATAGAATATAAATGGGATGAAGCTAGCACTCCATGCCTACAGCAGTTAGAACAGTGCTTTGCACATGGTAAGCACTTAATAAATACCATAAAAAACAATTGTACTAAGAGTAGTAGTAGTATTAATAATAATAATAATAATAATGGCATTTATTAAGCGCTTACTATGTGCAAAGCACTGTTCTGAAAATATCATTTTTCAGCAGTTGACTGTGTGCACAGCACTATAGTAAATGCTGGGAAAGAGTTCACAGCTGAGAAATAGATATGGTCCCTGACCCTTGGGGTGGGGGGCTAACAATCTAAGAGATTGTGTCTGCACTGGACTCTGGGTTCGGGTGCCTAGATAGATAAAATTCCCCAAGATTGGTGAATTCCTTTCACTCAGTTTCTCTTCTCTGGCTCACAGAGACAACTCAAAACTTAGTTCTGAAGAAAAACTGTAAGCTGGATGACTTAGTTCTGCATGAACCCAGGGAGCTGGGTGAACTTGCGTCTTTCTTCCTGGTCTTTCTCCAAGCCTTATCACGAGTTTTCAAATGTGCAGAAACCCAGAATTCAGGGCTCATGAGACTTTCTGAATCAAACCTGCTTTGGATGTTTCTGGACTGTTCCTGGAGGAGAGGTATGCGGAGAGGAATAAAGATGACATTCACATGTAGCACTGCACCATTCATTCATTCATTCATTCAATCGTATTTATTGAGCGCTTACTGTGTGCAGAGCACTGTACTAAGGGTTTAGGAAGTACAAGTTGGCAACATATAGAGATTCCTACCCAACAGGGGTCTCACAGTGTAGAAGAGGGAGACAGACGACAAAACAAAACATATTAACAAAATAAAATAAATAAATAGTAAATATGTACAGGTAAAATAGAGTAATAAATCTGTACAAACATATATACAGGTGCTGTGGGGAGGGGAAAGAGGTAGGGCCGGGGGGATGGGGAGGGGAAGAGGAAGGAGGGGGCTCAGTCTGGCAAGGCCTCCTGGAGGAGTTGAGCTCTCAATAGGGCTTTGAAGGGAGGAAGAGAGCTAGCTTGGCAGATGTGCAGAGGGAGGGCATTCCAGGACAGGGGGAGGATGTGGGCTGGGGGTCGACGGCGGGACAGGGAACAAGACACAGTGAGGAGGTTTGCGGCAGAGGAGCGGAAGGTATGGGCTGGGCTGGAGAAGGAAAGAAGGGAGGTGAGATAGGAGGGGGCGAGGTGATGGACAGCCTTGAAGCCGAGAGAAGGGGTAGTCTGAATGGAGCTTATTTGCTTGGTATCTTCAGGAAAGATTGTGAATTTGCTTTTACTTATGGACCCTTGTGACTACTGACTTTCAGTGTGGCTGACCCAATGGCTATATTCACTTCCTTTCCTACCTGTAATTGGCAGCAAGTACTTATTCAGTAAGTACTTACTCTCCATCCTTTCCATCCCCCCGGACTTACCTCCTTCCCTTGCCCACAGCACCTGTATATATGTTTGTATGTATTTATTACTCTATTTTTTTACTTGTACATTTTTATTCTACTTATTTTATTTTGTTTATATGTTTTGTTTTGTTCTCTGTCTCCCCCTTCTAGACTGTGAGCCCACTGTTGGGTAGGGACCGTCTCTATATGTTGCCAACTTGTACTTCCCAAGCACTTAGTACAGTGCTCTGCACACAGTAAGCACTCAATAAATACGATTGAATGAATGAAGTCTGTTTTTGCCTATTTTTGTTTACTGTTGGCAAACCTTTGAATAATTCAGTTTTCATAGGTGAATGAAAATTTTCCAATAAGCAATTTTGTAAAGCCTTGTTCTTGGTGAATATTGAAGAGCAGAGAGCCACACATCCAACTACATTTAAACGAACACAAAGTACTTACCAAGACCCAAGCAAGAGACTCTGAGTCCTGATTTTCCAAGATTCCTGAAATGGAAAAAAATACGATTTAGTAAACACATTTCCAAATGAAATTCAGGTAATTATTATACTAGGAAAATAGCCAATCGAGAATACCAAGATTAGCCCAAACCATGCTTCACAAGGATCGAAAAATCTTGTTGACCTGTGCCTCTCAGTTTTGCCTCTTGGCTTTAAGTCAGTAGGTAAGAGACCACTGAGCAGTGAATGAGATTTCATGGAAGCCTCTCTGGTTCTCACTGTCAGAATCTGGTCCCGTTAAAAACACTTCTACCCCAGATTAAGTAAAATGGTGCCAAACCTTAAAATTAGAATAATAATGATAATAATTCTATTTGTTAAGTGCTTATTATGTGCCAGACACTGTACTAGAAGCTGGGGTAGGTACAAGCAAATATGGTTGGACACAGTCCCTGTCACGCATAGGGCTCGCAGACTTAATCCCCATTTTACAGATGAAGTAACTGAGGTACAGAGAAGTGAAGTGACTTGCCCAAGACCATGCAGCAGACAAGTGGCAGAGCTGGGATTAGAATCCATGACCTTCGGACTCCAAAGCCATGCTCTATCCATTACACTTGTGCTGCTTCCCAAATATCCACCCCTCACATGGGGCATGGGGCCATTTATATTTTGGCCATTACAGCTTAGAAATCTTTAGTCTTAAACCAGAGGGTGAAAATTAAATAGAATTTTTAGGAGAGGGATTGAAATGTTCAGCACTCCAGGAGATTCTCAGCACTTGCTTTTAGCTCTGAAAGGTATTTTGTTGGTTGGACCTGCACTGGTGTGGTTATAATTGTGGTGTGAATTGGTAAAGTGAATGTCAAAAGTATTATGCAATTCCCAAGGCTTTTCTAGAGGAGAAATCTCATCTTTTTCAGTCAAAGACACGATGAAAGAATTGAAACCAGGTGTCAGTTAGTCAAGCTTGAATTGAACCCCAATGTTTTGTTTTGTTGTCTGTCTCCCTTCTAGGCTGTGAGCCCATTGTTGGGTAGGGACCGTCTCTATATGTTGCCAACTTGTACTTCCCAAGCGCTTAGTACAGTGCTCTGCACACAGTAAGCGCTCAATAAATATGATTGAATGAATGAATGAATGAATCGATGTTGCTTTAGAAGCAGAAAGATATTGGGAACCTCAAACAACTGGCTCACACTGTTGTGTTTAAATTGCTTGCTTCCTGGCTGCACATATTAGATTAGATTAACACATTTCTGCTTTCAGCCTCTGTGGGTAACTCTCAGGGGAAAGAATCAAACTGTTAGTATAAATAAACTCGTTTTTTAAAAAATGCACAGTGTACGGGACACACTCCACAATATGCACGCTTACAAGGAAATTAGAATGAAAAGTGCATGAAGATCTCAGGTCAGAATTTCCAGCTCTGGATCTCTATCAAAGCTGAAAGTCTTGAACTATTAACTAACTCTTCATTTTTACCCATCCATTCCCTTTTTACATCGTACCCCAGTTCCCATGTTTTTCTCCTCTCAACCTGCTCTTGTGCCTCGTTTTTGTCTTTTCCTCTGCTAACCCCTTGCCCACCCTTTCCATCTGCCTAGAGGTCCCTTTGCCTTCAAATCCAATAGACCACTGCTCTCCCCATCCCCAAAACCCTTTTGAAGTCTCATCTTTTCAAGAAGGCCTTCTGGATTAATGTTGAATCTCCCCTGTTTCTGTCTCCCAACTGCCTGTTTCATACTTCAGAATGGTGCAAGTAAGCACTCAAGCTGTTACTTGGACTCAGTATGTCCAAGACTGAGCTCCTTATCTTCCCTCCCAAACCCTGCCTGCTCCCTGACTTTCCCATCACTGTTGACGGCACTACCATCCTTCCCGTTTCACAAGCCCGCAACCTTGGTGTCATCCTCGACTCTGCTCTCTCGTTCACCCCTCACATCCAATCTGTCACCAAAAACTGCCAGTCTCACCTCCGCAACATTGCCAAGATCCGCCCTTTCCTCTCCATCCAAACCACTACCCTGCTCGTTCAAGCGCTCATCCTATCCCGTCTGGACTACTGCATCAGCCTTCTCTCTGATCTCCCATCCTCCTGTCTCTCCCCACTTCAATCCATACTTCATGCTGCTGCCCGGATTATCTTTGTCCAGAAACTCTCTGGGCATGTTACTCCCCTCCTCAAAAATCTCCAGTGGCTACCAGTCAACCTGCGCATCAGGCAGAAACTCCTCACCCTGGGCTTCCAGGCTGTCCATCCCCTCGCCCCCTCCTACCTCACCTCCCTTCTCTCCTTCTCCAGCCCAGCCCCTCCGCTCCTCTGCCGCTAATCTCCTCACCATGCCTCGTTCTCGCCTGTCCCGCCGTCGACCCCGGCCCACGTCCTTCCCCTGGCCTGGAATGCCCTCCCTCCGCACATCCACCAAGCCAGCTCTCTTCCTCCCTTCAAAGCCCTACTGAGAGCTCACCTCCTCCAGGAGGCCTTCCCAGACTGAGCCCCCTCCTTCCTCTCCCCCTCCCCATCCCTCCCCACCCTACCTCCTTCCCCTCCCCACAGCAGCTGTATATATGTTTGTACAGATTTATTACTCTATTTATTTACTTGTACATATTTACATATTCTATTTCTTTTATTTTGTTAATATGTTTTGTTTTGTTTTCTGTCTCCCCCTTCTAGACTGTGAGCTTGCTGTTGGGTAGGGACCATCTCTATATGTTGCCAACTTGTACTTCCCAAGCGCTTAGTACAGGGCTCTGCACACAGTAAGCACTCAATAAATATGATTGAATGAATGAATGAATGCAAGCACTGAAGTACTAGAACCTCTTGAAGTACTTCTCTATAATGCACGCACTGATTTAGGTACCTAGCTCCCTTTTTCTTATTCCTCCTATGTATAATTTCAGTGTTTGTACCCCTGACTAGAACGCAAACTCCTTGAGTCCACTAACTCTTCTGCACTCTCCCAAGCCTTTAATACAATGCTCTGCCTGCAGTAAATTGGTTGATCAATACTATGCTTTGTACACCTACTATTACTACTCCTACCACTAAACATGATATTAAGTGCTTACTCTCTGCAATGCTCTGGTCTAAGTTCTGGGGTAGGTACAAGATAATCAGGTTGGAGACAGTCCCTGTCCCACATTGGACTCACATGAAATGGAGAACAGGCATGTCATCCCCTCTTTTATAGATGAGGAAACTGAGGCACAGACAAGTTCATTCATTCATTCATTCATTCAATCCTATTCATTGAATGCTTACTGTGGGCAGAGCACTGTACTAAGTGCTTGGAAAGTACAATTTGGCAACAGAGACAATCCCTACCCAACAATGGGCTCACAGTCTGGAAGTTAAGTGACTTGCCCAAGGTCACATGGCAGACAAGTGGCAGGACTGAGATTAGAACCCAGGTCTCCCAACTTCCCAGTCTGAGCTCTTTTCTCATGGCTACACTACTCATCAGTTGATTGACTGATTGATTGGGCTCTAGACTGTGAGCCCGTTGTTGGGTAGGGATCGTCTCTATATGTTGCCAACTTGTACTTCCCAAGCGCTTAGTACAGTGCTCTGCACACAGTAAGCTCTCAATAAATATGATTGAATGGATGAATGACTGGGTTTGAATTCAGTTTGGCATTATTTTATGATCTTGTCTTCCTGGTAACTTCCCGGATACATCTAAATTGCACTCTACAGAGATTCCCTTCTCAGCAGGGAATAGCTATCCAAATTTCTGGCATTTAGAATATTAAAAGTTGTACCCACTGAATGTTTTTTAAACTCTTTTTACCTTTGTTGCTTCCACCTTTCATGGCTGTTTTGACAAGCCTGAAGGTGACTACAGATGATAAGAACATTTTCCTATGAGGGACCATTAATCAGTATTAATATAATGAAGCCTGGATCATTTGGAAACATATTTTGGAAACATTTGATCAGGAAAATTAAGAGAAGCAGTGCGGCTTAGTGGAAAGAGCCCGGGCTTGGGAGTCAGCGAACATGGGATCTAATCCCGGTTCCGCCACTTGTCTGCTGTGTGACCTTGGGCCAGCTACTTAATTTCTCTGTGCCTTAGTTACCTCATCTGTAAAATGGGGATTAAGACTGTGAGCCCCATGTGGGACAACCTGCTTACCTTGTCTCTATCCCAGTGCTTAGAATAGTGCTTGGCATTCATTCATTCAATCATATTTATTGAGCGCTTACTGTGTGCCTCCCCCTCCTCCCCCGCCTTACCTCCCTCCCTTCCCCACAGCTCCTGTATATATGTTTGTACGTATTTATTACTCTATTTATTTATTTCACTTGTACATATCTATCCTATTTATTTTATTTTGTTAATATGTTTTGTTTTGTTCTCTGTCTCCCCCTTCTAGACTGTGAGCCCACTGTTGGGTACGGACCATCTCTATATGTTGCCAACTTGTACTTCCCAAGCGCTTAGTACTGTGCTCCGCACATAGTAAACGCTCAATAAATACGATTGAATGAATAATGTGCAGAGCACTGTACTAAGCACTTGGGAAGTACAGGTTGGCAACATATAGAGACGGTCCCTACCCAACAGTGGGCTCAATAACAAATACTGTAATAATAATAACTATTATTTTTGATTATTATACATTCTTAACAAGAGGCTCAGTGTTCTTTCAGAATATATATGTATATATATGTATGTATGTATATATATATACATATATATGGAATGAGGTGTTGAAGTTTCATACACACACACACACACACACACACACACGTATATATATATATATATATATATATATATATATATATATATATATATATATACATGAAACTTCATGAGTTAGGGTCCTGACCCAACAGTGGGGAAATGATGGGTGAATTGGCTGATGGGAGTAATAATAATAATGGCATTTATTAGGTGCTTACTATGTGCAAAGCACTGTTCTATGCGCTGAGCACCATTCTAAGCGCTAGTGGCAGCAAACGCAAAGGTAAGTAGGGGAGTGAAAGAGGGATGATCAAACTTTCTTTTCCTGTGCTGATGCTGCTGCAGTTGTGGCAGTGCTGACCCTTTCTGAGTTATTTTCTAGAAGTTTCCGATGAGACCTGAACTGCCTCAAGACGATCCTGAATGAAACCTCCAGGAAGTCATCCACGGCCGATGCAGCGGAAACTATGGTGGTGGTATGCGTTAAGTGCTTACTATGTGCCAAGCACTGAGCTAAATCCTGAGGGTAAATGCAAGATAATTAGGTTGCATATAGTCCCTGACTCTCATCAGGATCACAGGATACAGGAGGTGATGAGCCAGGGACTGATAAGTCAGGGGCAATAATAGCAGAAGCAGTGGCTGGTTGCTTGTGTATTTTTGAGTTTGAGTATATGTATGTATGTGTAGGTTTGCATGTGTTCTGTCACTTCTCTCTCCCTTTTCCTTTTCTTTCTCTGCCTTTCTTTTTCTTCCCTTTTTGGTTGGTCTCCATCTCTGTCTCCCGACTCTGCCACTTCTCAGCTGGGTGACTTTGGGGAAGTCACTTGCCTTCTCTGTGCTTCAGCTACCTCATCTGGAAAATGGGGATTAAGACTGTGAGCCCCACTTGGGTCAACCTAATCACCCCCAGTGCATAGAACAGTGCTTCACACATAGTAAGTGCTTAACAAATACCATCATCATCATCCTTCTAAGAGTTTGTCTCTGCTTCTGCATTACCCCCCTGGTTCTTTCTTTTTGTATCTTGCTGGCTTTCTTTGGGTTTTGGTCTTCTTTGCCTGCCCTCCTTGAGGAAAACATGGTGACTTATTGAAGCTGGAAATCCCCATACTATCTCTTTGAATGACTAGCAACAAGTGAGATGGCTAATGAATATCTGGATCATCTTACAAAACAGGACAGGGAAGGCAAACCTGCACTGCACACCTTTTCTTTCTTGGCTACCTCAGGATCTGTGCAGTATGGTGGATCTGCACCATATTAGGATGGTAGTTTGAACCTGTTTATTATTATTAATATTTTCTTTAGGAAGAAATGTACCATATATTGAGAATGTGTCTAAACAGGGCAAGAGTGTTTTAACCATATTTTTTTTGTTAGAAAAATTCGTTTGCAACCCAAAGTTCTCCAGAGCAAGTCTGAAATTAAGTGAGGATGATGGAATCTCCAATTAGGAACAACAAAAGAGGCTCAGTCCTGGGACTTCAGAACCAAGAATCTAAGCAGAAGAATTGATTGCAATGGTAGTTCTTTGATCAGCAATATTATCACTGTCTGTCAGTCCCATTTTTATAATCTTGAGGTATTGTGTGTTTACTCATCCTCCCTGTGTTGAATAGCAGCTACAGCAATAGTAGCAAATCCCCCCTAATAAATCAGGTACATTTGCGGATACTGCGAACTTGGGTACACTAGAGTGTAAACTCCTTGAGACCAGGGATTGTGTCTATCAACTCTACTGTTCTCTCCTAAGAAATTAGTAAAGTGATCTGCACATAGTAAGTGCCCAATAAATACCAGTGATTGATTGTTTGACTTATTGATTGGGCAATGCTAGATTTCACTAGATTGTACAAGTATTTCCATGTCTGATACACATTTGCCATATTAACAACCATGAGTTTTTGTGGCTGAGCAACTTGTTTCTGAGGAAGATAGATTTTTTTTATGGCATTGGTTAAGCACTTACTACGTGTCAAGCACTATACTAAGTCCTGGGGTAGACACGAGCTAATCAGGTTAGACAGAGTCCATGGGGCTCAGAGAAGCAGCGTGGCTCAGTGGAAAGAGCACGGGCTTGGGAGTCAGAGGTCATGGGTTCGAATCCCAGCACTGCCACTTGTCAGCTGTGTGATCTTGGGCAAGTCACTTAACTTCTTGGTGCCTCAGTTTCCTCATCTGTAAAACGGGGATTAAGACTGTGAGCCCCACGTGGGACAACCTGATCACCCTGTATCCCTCCCCTGCACTTAGAACAGTGCTTTCCACATAGAAAGCACTTAACAAATACCAACAAAAAAGTCTTAATACCCATTTTACAGATGAGGAAACTGTAGCACAAACAAGTTAAGTGACCCGTTCAAGATCACATAGCAAAGTGGAAGAGCCAGAATTAGACTCAGCTTCTCTGACTTCCAGGACCATGCTCAATAAACTGGACCCCACTGCTTCAGCACTGGAGAAGGGGTGGGCTTTATTTCATTTTTTTTACTCATGACACAGAGGAGTATGCCACAGTGCTTGCTGGGAGGTGTGATACTAAAAAGATGAAGGCTCCTCTGGCTGAAGACTACACTGGGGAAAGAGTGGAGAAGTTTGAGGGAAGGATTTTATAATTACGAGGAGTAACCTACTTTACAACCAGATTACTTTCTTTAGAAATGTGATTGCATTCTGGAGTACTTTTTTCCCACAGACTTATCTATAACGAATTAGGACGCATTCCAGAACTAATCTGAACTCCTTTCTCCCTCCTGTTTCTCCAGCCCTCCTCACAGTAGCATTTGTATTTTATAATAAAATTTACTCAGACCCCACTGACAACTCCTTATGTTTCCCCATGCCATCCCTTCATACCTCACTGGGCTCTCCTAGCTTACATAACCAGGCTCCCTTCTTTTATTTTTCCATTTTTAACTTTAACTTTTACCTTAATGCCAGAAGCCACTGCCATTCCCCTTTCCCAGCTGGCAACCTCTCTTCCCCAACTCATCCAAAGCCGCAGGGGCAGTGAGGGACCAGAGCTGGATGAGGAAAGTGAAGGAAGAAAAGTGGGGTGGCTTTAGGAAAAACCATGGCCCTAACTCACCCGGGGTACTTTGTAGGTGGCAGCTGATGCTTTTTCACAGTAATAATAATAATGATGATGGTCTTATTATGTACCAGGCACTGTACTAAGCGCTGGGGTGGATACAAGCAAATCAAGTTGGACACAGTCCCTATCCCGTGTGGGGCTCACAGTCTCAATCCCCATTTTACACATGAGATAGCTGAGGCATAGAGAGGTAAAGTGACTTGCCCAAGGCCACACAGCAGACAAGTGGTGGAGCTGGGATTAGAACTCATGACCTTCTGATTCCCAGGCCTATTCATTCTCTATCCACTATGCCACTGAACACAGCTGACCTTACCCGTTTCACACCTGGCACCAGGAAGACTGTAATCTCACCATAGGCAGGGAATGGGTCTGTTTCTTGTTATATTGTACTCTCCCAAGCACTTAGTACAGTGCTTTGCACACAGTAAGCACTCAGTAGATACGACTGAATGGATAAATGAGCCTGATGTCCCTGGCTCCTGGAACCGAAGGATACAGTTGGTTGAAGTAAGGAGGGGCAGATATCCAGTTTAACTTGCTTACCTACCCCTTTCTTCTTATTCCTCCTATCTGTAATTTATTTCAGTGTCTGTCTCCCTTACTAGAGTATAAACTCCTTGAGGAAAGGGACTACCATGTTTCCTAACCTTTTTGTACGCCTCTAAGCATTTAGCACAGTGCTCTGCCCAGAGTAGGCACTCAATCAATGTTTCCTTAGTCGATTAGACAGTTCCATTGCAACTCTCTAAAGCAGCCAGCGAGTAGGAACTCAGCACAGAGTAGGTTTTCGATACACAGCAGTGACTCAATGAGTGAATGAATGAATGATTTTGTCACCATTTAGCCACATTTGAAAAACCTGGTATCCCTTGAAAACCAGACACTTACTTACTCTGTCCGCCACTTGAGAGTAAGAACCATTATCAGCTATCATAGGAATGATTTGTGATGTTTGCAAAGGCAAAATAAAAATAAAAGGGGTCCAAATAGAAGTTTCATGCTTCACATCTTTCCAATTTCATTTACTTTGGGCGATGCGTGTACTTTCCTCCTCTGACTGCTTAGTCAGCAGCCTGTCAGGAAACTGAGGAATGGGTCTACATACATTCTTGAATTTACATTCTGCATCCGGAGTAAATCCCTGCTGCAAGATTCAGCATCTGCTTTTGTACTGCCCTTGAGAGGCCACTTGATGAGCAAGGCTAAAAAAGTCCGCTTTCCTGGTCCTTACTGGTGAAGGGAGATTTTGTGCTGGCAGCAGAAAAGACCGCTGGATGGGATTCTCTTCATCCTGGGCTCTGCTCCTCCCAAAAAGAAATGGCTCAAAATGGTTCCCAGGGGTTACTTGGCTTTGTGCAACAGATCAGCTTATCCTCTCCCCATGAATCATTGGAGAAGTTTGCTGGGGTTTGTAAGCCAGAAGGAAAATCATTTGGTTCCTTGTTCTTCTCACCCAAGCCCCAATCAGATGTCTTTCCTTACAATGCCCTGTACAGGGGACAATATATATATATATATATATATATATATATATATATATATATAAATTTAAAAAAACTCAATTTTTCTAATGCTGCCAATATTATCAGCCTTAATTTCAGCCTAGTGAAAGGGACTTGGGAACTAGAACATTACAATAAAATCATTTATTTATTCATATTACTGTCCATCTCCCCCTCTGTAAGCTCATTATGAGCAGGGAACATGTCTGCTAATTCTGTTGTACTCTGCCAAGTGCTTTGACAATGCTCTGCACATAGTACTTGCTCAATAAATACCATTAATTGATTGATTGATTTGTGACCATCTTGTACGGTAGAACTAGAGAGCCCTAGGCTGGGCTTCCACAGGCAGAGTAATAAACCTTGTGAGATTACCTTCTCACAGGATTAGGATTCAGAGGACCTGGATTCTAATCCCACCTGCCTGTAATGTGACTTTGGGCAAGTCATCTAACATTTCTGTGCCTCAGTTTTCTCATCTGTAAAAATTGGAATTCAATCCCATGCTCCCCCACATCCCTCCTCCAAGGAGAGGGACTGGGTCTAACTTGTGCTTAGTTCACTACTAGGCACATACTAAGCATATGACGGCTAGCATATGATGACTACCACCATAATGATGCATGTTTCCCAACTGGTCCAGAGTAGGCACGATTTGCAGCTGATTCCAAGAGATTGAGACTGCCCTGTCCTTCTCTCTCTTCTCCCTCGGGTTGCAACCTGGACACTGGGGACTGCCCTAATGCCACACATCCAGGCTGTGGGAAAGGCTTGTGAGCAGATGGAAAAGCCCAAGTTGCTCCCTAAAAATCAGGTCATTGTGCTGACAATATTCAAGGGAGGCTTGATATGTAGCTCTATTAATGAAAGTTTTGTTTATCTGGCTCAGGCCCTGGGGGCATTTGTTAGAGATTACATAGATGCTGGGGATCTTGAAGGGATCTGTTAACTGTATAAAGATTGCTTTGTCATTCCTCTGCTTGGAAACGGGAGATTGGGACTCTTGGGGTCCCTTTCTACGCTATGATGCATATGGGGATCAATAAATCAAACATTTATTGAGTACTTGCTGTGTGCAGAGCACTGTACTAAGCACTTGGGAGAGTACAATATAGCAGAATTGGCAGGCACGGTCCCTGCCCACAAAGACTTTACGGTCCAGAGAGGGACACGAACATTAAAATACATTACGGACATGTACATAAATGCTGAGGGGTTGATGGTGGGGTGAATAAAAGGTACAAATTCTAGTGTAAGGGTGATGCAGAAGGGAGAGGGAGTTACAAAGTCAAGGTTAAGGGAAAGGTGAATAGGGGAAACGAGGGCTTAGATGGGAAGACCTTTTGGAGATGTGATTTTTTAATGGTTTTGAAAGTGGGAAGAGTGATGGTCTGTCAGATATGAAGAGGGGAGGGAATTCCACGCCAGAGGCATGATGTGGGAGAGAGGTCAGCAGTGAGACAGATAATAATAATAACAATAATAATGACATTTATTAAGCGCTTACTGTGTGCCAAGCACTGTTCAAAGTGCTGGGGAGTTTACAAGGTGATCAGGTTGTCCCACGGGGGCTCACAGTCTTAATCCCTACTTGACAGATGCGGGAACTGGGGCACAGAGAAGTGAAGTGACTTGCCCAAAGTCACACAGCTGACAATTGGCAGCGGGATTTGAACCCATGACCTCTGACTCCAAAGCCCGGGCTCTTTCCACTGAGCCACGCTGCTTCCCCTAGGTACAGTGAGTAGGTTGGGGATGACGTCTAGCTACCCCAAAATATCTGTTGCAAGCTATTTCCCCTTCTAGACTCCAATCTATCAGTGGTATTTATTGAGTGCTTATTGTGAGCAGAACACAGTACTAAGTGCCTAGAAGAGTACAGTACAATGGAGTTTAAACACCTTCCCTGCCCACATGAAACATTGTTTCTGTCAAACACTCATATCCACCCTAGAATTTTAGTCATCTTCTGTTCTCCCAGGCTGTACCTCTTTGGACCACGGACCTGACCGCTCCATCTTGATGCTGTGCAAATTACTTAAAATGATCTGTAGCAACTCCCACTCCCAAATGCACAAACCCAGCCCTAGCCAGAATATAGAGGTCAAAGAGAAGGAAATTGGCCATTTCTCCTGTCACTGATGCCTTAATGAAAGCTACGTTTCACACAGCTTACTAGAAAAAAATTTCACTGGTCCTCAGCTCTTTAAAAACTGTTTTTTCCCCCCAGCAGGATCTAAACCTGTAAATGGGCTCAGTCTAGAATCTTGATTTTAACTTTCTTCCACAGCCATATTTCATGTTTGTCTTGGCTTCTCGTCTTGTCTGTTCTTTGACTCAGGTTCCTAACAAAGATAATAAAAATATTGTTCTAGAAGAGGGTGGAAAGATTTGTAGAGAGTGACTATGAGGGAGGTAGAAGAGAGAAAAAGAGAGTGGAAAGGCTAGAAGGTGCTGAAGGGATCTCCTCGGGCTTGACTGAGTCCTTAGCTCACCACCACTACCACCTCCTCCTCCTGCTCAATCAATCAATCAAGGCATTTACTGAGCACTTACTAAATGCAGAGAACTGTATTAACCACTCAGAAGGGTGCAATAGAGTTTATAGACACAAACCCAGCCAATATGGAGCTTACAGTCAGATACTTAAATAAATTACACATAGAGGAAATGGCCGAGTATAAGGATATGTACACCAGTGCTGTTGGGTTGGGGACGGGGTAAATATTAAGTACTTAGGGTTACAGATTCAAGTGCAGAGGTTCTAGTTCCAGTTTGTCCACTTGGTCTGCTGTGTGATCTTGGGCAAGTAACTTAAATTATCTGGGCCTCGGTTACCTCATCTGTAAAATGGGATTAAGACTGGGAGCCCCCTGGGGGATAGGGACTGTGTTCAACCTGACTACAGAGAAGCAGCATGGCTCGGTGGAAAGAACCCTTGCTTTGGAGTCACAGGTCATGGGTTCAAATCCCGGCTCTGCCACTTGTCAGCTGTGTGACTTCAGGCAAGTCACTTAACTTATCTGTACCTCAGTTCCCTCATCTGTCAAATGGGGATTAAGACTGTGAGCCCCACGTGGGACAACCTGATTCATTCACTCATTCAATCGTATTTATTGAGTGCTTACTGTGTGCAGAGCACTGTACTAAGCACTTGGGAAGTATAAGTTTGATCACCTTGTAACCTCCCCAGTGCTTAAAACAGTACTTTGCACATAGAAACCGCTTAATAAATGCCATTATTATTATTATTATTATTACTACTTTGCATCTACTCCAGCACTTAGAACAGTTCCTGGCACATAGTAATCGCTTAACAAATACCATATTTTTTTAAAGTGTGTAGGCAATGCAGACAGGAGAGTGAAAAGGGGAAATAACAGCTTAGTCAGGAAAGGCCTCTTGGAGGAGATATGATTTTAAGAGGATATTGAAGGTGGGGAGAGTGATGTTCTGTAGTATGTTAAGGAAGAGGTAGTCCCAGGCCAGAGGGGGGGACACAGGAAAGAGGTCAGCAGAGAGATAGACAAGATCCATCGCTTAGAACAGTGCTTTGCACATAGTAAGCGTTAAATAAATGCCATTATTATTATTATTATTATTATTATTATTATTATTATTATCGAGGTACAGTGCAGATGTTGGTATTAGAAGAACGAAGCACACCGAGTGGGTTGTAGTAAGAAATCAGAGAAGGGGAGGGAAGAGGGATCAGGAGTGCAAATTGAGAAGCACTAAGGTGTAATGGATAGAGCACTGCTCTGGGAATCAGATGGTCATGGGTTCTAATCCCAGCTCTGCCACCTGTCTGCTGTGTGATCTTGGGCAAGTCACTTCACTTCTCTGGGCCTCAGTTACCTCACTTGGAAAATGGGGATTGAGACTGTGAGCTCCACATGGGACAGGGACTATGTCCAACCTGATTTGCTTGTATCCACCCCAGCTCTTAGTACGGTGCCTAGAACATAGTAATCACTTAACAAATGCCAGTATTGTCATTGTTATTATTAATGTCTTAAAGCTTAAAGCTGACAGTAAGAAGTTTCATTTGATGCCAAGTGGATGGGCAACCATTGGAGGGTTTTGGGGAGGGGCAGAAGGTGAAGATAATTTTTTTCTTTTTCAGAAAAATAACTTGGATAGCTGAGTGAAGGACTGAAATGGGGAGAGACAGGAGGCAGGGAGTTCAGCGAGGAGGAGGATGCAATAGTCAAGTATTCTGATAACCACTGATGTAAGCATTTATCAGTGTTGTAGCAGTTTTGTTCTCCATGAGAACAGATCAGGGATGATAAATAGTCACAAATGTAAGCCCCAGAAAAAGAGAGATTGGAATTTTACAAAGCTGTATCTGGAAACTTCTCTGGCTAAATTTTGTTAATTTACTACTCAAAATTAAAAGCTTCAAACATTTTATCGATATGAATCCAAACAGGGGTCCAGAGAGAGGTTTCTCTTCCTCGGGGGTCAACTGTCTTGGTTTTATTCGGACTGAAGGAAAAATGAATATTTAGCACTGATAAATCAGGGAAGAGAGAAATAACCCTGACCTAGCCCAGAAGCAAATCACAGGACTTTAGAATATTCTTGACTAATATAATGAATTTTAAACCTGGATGCAAAAGTGACCCAACTGTGCTCTTTGTGCCTGCATGAAGCATTAATACTGTACATCCAACTGAGGCTGCAAAGTTTCATCATCTGGGGCTTTGGCAGGTGGTGTCAGAGGTAAAAAGGGATTGGGAAAGAGAGGGAGAGAAGGGAAGGATAAAAGGGAAAGGGAAAAAGGTGTGTTTTTCCTAGGGGAATCTTATTTGCTTTTAATTGAAAGTTGTTTATTTGGGATTTCTGAATAGATTTTTCCGGGGGCAATAGTTCTTTCGGGTAAATCTCCAAGAAGCAACTTTTGCTTTTCCAGTGAACCACAGAATGGCATTTTTTTAAGTGCCTAGTTCAGTGCTCTGCATAAGAGCTCAATAAATATGATTAACTGACTGACTGACTGCTCCCCTCTGTTCCCGGGCTGCCCTGGTTTTCCTTCTGCCTGCAGAAAATGGAGACCAGGCTGCTGTACTCCCAGCAGTGAGTTGACAGGGAACCAATCCAACAGTTCAAAAATTGGCTCCTGGCATTTAAAATTAATTACCACTGGGGCACCGTATGCCAACTTCAGAGCCTCTGTAAAACAACATTTTTTATGCTCTCATGTGTTACTTCATCCCCCCCAAATTAAAGCTATTAATTTCAGTCAATATCACCACTAGTATTTACAAACAAGGCAGGATTAACGACTTCCAGCTAATATACAAATTACCTGATCACTGGCTAGGCCTTGGTTGATGTTGTGTTGTTAGGAATAGAAAAGCTGACTCGTTGAGTTCCACTTTTCATTTGTGTTTGACCTTGAAGAAGCCACTTGATTTAGTGTTGTCATTGGCCATGGTTCTTCCAGCATCCAAGCACTTAGTACAGTACCAGAGTAGCTACAAGCTAACCAGCTGGACACAGTCTCTTTCATTCATTCATTCAATCACATTTATTGAGTGCTTACTGTGTGCAGAGCACTGTACTAAGCACTTGGGAGAATACTATACAACAATAAACAGATACATTCCCTGCCCTCAGTGAGCTTGTCTAGAGCGGGGGAACAGACATCAATACAAATAAATAAATTACAGATATGTACATAAGTGTCGTGGGGCTGGTAGAGGGGAAGGACAAAGGGAGAAAGTCAGGACAATGCAGAAGAGAGCGGGAGAAGAGGAAAGGGTGGAGTGCTTAGTCTAGGAAGGCCTCTTGGAGGAGAAATCAATCAATCGTATTTATTGAGCGCTTACTGTGTGCAGAGCACTGTACTAAGTGCTTGAAATTGAAGAAATGTCTTCAATAAGACTTTGGAGTAGGGAAGAATTACTGTCTGTTGGATTTGAGGAGGGAGGTTGTTCCAGGCCAGAGGCAGGATATGGGCTAGGGTTTTGCGGTGAGCATGAGATGGAGTCACAGTGAGAAGATTAGCACTAGAGAAGCAGCGTGGCTCAGTGGAAAGAGCCCGGGCTTTGGAGTCAGAGGTCATGGGTTCGAATCCTGGCTCCACCTCATGTCTGCTGTGTGACCTTGGGCAAGTCACTTCTCTGAGCCTCAGTTACCTCATCTGTAAAATGGGGATTAAGACTGTGAGCCCTACGTAGGACAACTTGATCACCTTGTATCCCCCCAGCGCTTAGAACAGTGCTCTGCACATAGTAAGCGCTTAACAAATGCCATTATTATTATTATTATCATTATTATTATTAGAGGTGCTAAGTGTGTGGGCTGAGTTGTAGAAGGAGAGTAGTGAGGTAAGGTAGGAGGAGGCAAGGTGTTGGAGTGATTTAAAGCCAGTGGTGAGTTTTTGTTTGTGGAGGTGGCTGGGAAACCACTGTGGTGTTTTGAAGAATGAGGGGACATGTCCTGAATGTTTCTGTAGAAAAATGATCTGGACAGCAGAATGAAGTATGGACTGGAGTGGGGAGAGATAGGATGCTGGGAGGTCAGCAAGGAGGCTGATGCAGTAATCCAGTTGGGATAGGATGAGTGATTGCAGTAACGTGGTAGCAGTTTGGATGTGAGCCCGTTGTTGGGTAGGGACCGTCTCTATATGTTGCTGACTTGTACTTCCCAAGTGCTTAGTACAGTGCTCTGCACACTGTAAGCGCTCAATAAATGCAATTGAACGAATGAATGAATGGAGAGAAAAGGGTGGATTTTAGCGATGTTGTGAAGGTGGGACTGACAGGATTTAGTGAAGGGTTGAATTTGCTCGTACGGCTTCAACTATCATCTCTATGCAGATGACACCCAAATCTATATCTCTTCCCCGTTCTCTCTCCCTCCCTCCGGGCTCGCATCTCCTGCCTTCAGGACACCTCTGCTTGAATATCCTCCTGCCAAGATCTGCCCTTTCCTCTCCATCCAAACCGCTACCACACTTCTAGACTGTGAGCCCGCTGTTGGGTAGGGACCGTCTCTATATGTTGCCAACTTGTACTTCCCAAGTGCTTAGCTCAGTGCTCTGCACACAGTAAGCACTCAATAAATACGATTGAATGAATAAATACGATTGAATGAATTAGTAGCTATCACTCATCCTATCCCAACTGGATTACTGCATCAGCCTCCGTTGCAACCTCCTAACCTCCTGACTCTCCGCACTCCATTCACTCTGCTGCCTGGATTATCTTTCTACAGAAACGTTCAGGGCATATCACCCGCCTTCCTCAAAAATCTCCAGTGATTGCCTATCCACCTCCGTATCAAACAAAAACTCCTCACTATTGGCTTTAAAGCTCTCCATCATCTTGCTCCTTCCTACCTCACCTCCCTTCTCTCCTTCTACAACCCAGCCTGCACAATTAGGTCCTCTGGTGCTAACCTTCTCATTGTGCCTCGATTTCACCCGCCTCACTGCTGATCCTTGGCCCAAGTTCTACCTCTGGCTTGGAATGCCCTCCCTCCTCAAATCTGCCAGACAATTACTCTCCTTCCCTTCAAACCCTTACTAAAGGCCCGTCTACTCCCAGAAGCCTTCCCAGACTAAGCTCCACTTTTCCTCATCTCCCACTCCCTTCCATGTCCCTCTGACTCTCTCCCTTTGCTCTTCCCCCATCTCCCCACCCCACAGCTCTTATGTATATATATAATATATATATGTAATTTTATTTATTTATACTGTTGTCCGTTTACTAGTACTGATGTCTGTCTCCCCCTTCTAGACTATGAGTTCCCTGTGGGCAGAGATTGTCTCTCTTTATTGCTGTACTGTACTTTCCCAAGCACTTGGTACACTGCTCTGAACATAGTAAGTGATCAATAAATATGATTGATGTGTCAAACACTGTTCTAACCACTGGAGTACAAATAAATGAATTAGTTTAGACACAGTCCCTGTCCCCCATGGGGCTCACAGTCTAATTAGAGGAAGAAAAGGTATTTAATCCACATTTTGCAGCTGAGGAAACTGAAGCACAGGGAAGTGAAGTGACTTGCCCAAAGTTACACAGCAAGCAATTGGCAGAGCTGGGATTAGAACCCAGGAACTCTGATTCCCAGGCCCATGCTTTTTCCACTAGACTACACTGCTTCTCCGAGGCTAGAGGCTGTGTTGGTCCCATGTTGACATACATCTTATTACAGCCAAGAGGCAAAAAACCTCTGAAATCATTCAAGCTTCCTTATTTCTTATACCTAGCGGGAAGCAGCATGGCCTAGTGGATAAAATACAGTCCTGGGACCGTTCGAATCCCTGTTCTGCCATTCGTCTGCTATGTGACCTTGGGCAAGTCACTTCACTTCTCTAGGCCTCAGTTACCTCATTTGTCAAATGGGGATTAAGACTGTGAGCCCCATGTGGGACGGGGACTGTATCCAACTTGATTAGCTTGTATTTACTTCAGGGCTTGGAACAATGCTTGACACATAGTAAGCACTTAACAAATACCTTATTACTATTATAGGAAAGTACACTGTAGTTTCCCTGATAAGAAAAGGGGAGGGAATGTACCATGGTCATTCTAATTAATGATCGGGGTCAGTCTTGGGCTAAATCGGGGCCTGTGCAAACTCATTTTCTCTCCCTAAGAAAACCACCAACCCCCAGTTCTCTTGGCTACCTCCCATCAGCTTAATGACATGACTGAGACTTCCTGAAACATGGACCCAACTTCCAAGTGCTTGAGGAAACAACTTGAAACAGTCAGGAAAACAAATAATTTGTCTCCAAGGCTTCCCAAGAGAATTCTGGAACTGCAAACGTAGCCAGTCAATCCCATTACTACCTGGAAATCTAGTACCTCCTTCCTTTTTGCAATTCTCTCTCCAACTTTCGACACTGCGCTGATTGCATGATTTAAAGACAATGCTTTCAAAGACAAACCATAAGACAGCACAGTCTAATAATGGAAATGAATGCGAAATACCACAAATTTACTTTTGTGTCTGTAAGTGGTTCATTGTGGGTAGGGACTGTGTCTATTATTTTAAAGAATAAAATAAGATAGAATAAAATAAAATTAGAGAAGCAGTGTGGCTCAGTGGAAAGAGCACAGGCTTTGGAGTCAGAGGTCATGGGTTCAAATCCAGGCTCCACCACTTGTCAGCTATGTGACTTTGGGCAAGTCACTTAACTTCTCTGTGCCTCAGTTACCTCATCTGTAAAATGGGGATTAAGACTGTGAGCCCCAGGTGGGACAACCTGATCACCTTGTACCCTCCCCAGTGCTTAGAACAGTGCTTTGCACATAGTAAGTGCTTAATAAGTGCCATTATTATTATTATTAATAAAGGTCATACATGATGCACAATAAACATCTCACCATTGTCCCCAGACAAATGCCTCATCTGCTCAGAAGTAGCCAGCGTTTTATTTTATTTTTTTTTATTTTTGAGGAAAAAAATATCTAGGACTATAATATGCCTACTACAGGATAATAGAGTACAGGGATCATCGTCTAATGATAATAATAATAATGGTGGTATTTGTTAAGCACTTATTATGTGCCAAGAACTGTTCTAAACTCTGGGGTAGATACAAGGTAATCAGGTTGTCCCACATGGGGCTCACAGTCTTAATCCCCGTTTTACAGATGAGGGAACTGAGGCACAGAGAATTTAAGTGATTTTCCCAAGGTCACACAGCAGACAAGTGGCAGAGCGAGGATTAGAACCCACGACCTCTGACTCCTAAACCCGTGCTCTTTCCACTAATGAAAAGAGCATGCAACCAGGACACCTGGGTTCTAAGCCTAGCTGTGCTACTTGTACCTGTTGTGTGACCTTGGGCAAGCCATTTAACTGTTCTGGGCCTCAATCCCCTCATCTGTAGAATGGGGATAAAACTCATTTGCCTTCCCTGTTATATTGTGAGCCCTATATGACACAGTTAAATGAAATTACCTCGTGTCTACCATTGCTTTTGGGAAATAGTAAACACTTAATGTAAACACTTGATCACCTTGTATCCCCCTCAGTGCTTAAAACAGTGCTTTGCACATTGTAAGGGCTTAACAAATGCCATCATTATTATTATTATTATTACTTAATGAATATAATAATAATATTTGTTAGCAGTGTTTGCCAAGCACTGTTCTTAGCGCTGGAGTAGATACAAGGTTATCAGTTTGTCCCATGTGGGGCTCACAGTCTTAATCCCCACTTTGCAGATGAAGTAACTAAAGCACAGAGAAGCTAAGTGGATTGTCCAAGGTCACACAGGAGACAAGTGGCAGAGCGGGGATTAGAACCCACATCCTCTGATTCCCAAGCCTGTGCTCTTTCCACTAAGCCATGCTGTGTTAAGTGCTTATTATGTGCCAAGCAGTGTACTAAGCGCTGGGGTGAATACAAACGTATCAGGTTGGACACAGTCCCTGTCCCACGTGGGGCTCACAGTCTAAATCCTATTTTACAGATGAGGTTACTGAGGGCCAGAGAAGTGAAGTGACTTGCCTAAGGTCACACGGCAGAGACGGGATTAGAACTAGTGACCTTTTGATTCCCAGGCCTGTGCTCTCTCCACTAAGCCATGCTGATTCTCTTCATCATTGTTATTATTCATTCAACCTAAACATAATTTCCCCTCCAAAATGGAAATGGGAAATGACCTAACTGCTAAATCAGTTTGGTATCCTAGGGACCCATGAATATAATCAACAGCATTCCTTGAGCACCTACTGGATGCAGAGCAATCAATCCATCGAGCGCTGGACTAGGCTCTTGGGAATAATAATAATAATAATGGCATTTGTTAAGCGCTTACTATGTGCAAAGCACTGTTCTAAGTGCTGGGAGGGATACAAGATGATTAGGTTGTCCCACTTGGTAGCTCAATGGAAAGAGCACGGGCTTGGGAGTCAGAGGTCATGGGTTCTAATCCCGGCTTCCGCACATGTCTGCTGTGTGTCTTTGGGCAAGTAACTTCACTTCTCTGTGCCTCAGTTCCCTCATCTGTAAAATGGGGATTAAGACTGTGAGCCCCACATGGGACAACCTGATCACCTTGTATCCCTCCCCAGCGCTTAGAACAGGGCTTTGCACATAGTAAGTGCTTAACAAATAGCCATCATTATTACTATTATCCCCATTTTCCAGATGAGGTAGCTGAGGCATAGAGAAGTGAAGTGACTTGCCCAAAGCCACACAGCCGACAAACGGTGGAGCCGGGATTAGAACCCACGACCTCCGACTCCCGAGCCCAGGCTCTTTCCACTGAGCCACGCCGCTTCTCAGTAGACAATAGATGTAAAAGATGGCACCTACCCTTGAGGAGTCTACACCCTAATGGAAGCTGCCCTCTTCAGAAATTTGATCTACCCCTTCTGCCCACCTCAGATTACCTGGGCAGACACATCGCCCCACTGACATTTACCCTCCCCACTTTTCAAAGCCTTATTGAAAGCATATAATAATAATAATGATGGCATTTGTTAAGCACTTACTATGTGCAAAGCACTGTTCTAAGCACTGGGGGGGGGAAACAAGGTGATCAGGTTGTCCAGCATGGGGCTCACAGGCTTCATCCCCATTTTACAGATGAGATAACTGATGAAAGAAATCATATCTCCTCCAAGAGGCCTTCCCTGGCTAAGCCCTCCTTTCTTCTTCTCCCACTCCCTTCTGCATCACCCTGACTTGCTCCCTTTATTCATCCCCCATCCCGGCCCCTCAGCATTTATATATATATATATATATATATATATATATATATATATATATATATATATATAACAAATATATAATACATATAACAAATTGCAGATCTATCTATCTATCTATATATATATATATATATCTGCAATTTGTTTATTTATATTAATGTCTACCTCCCTCTCTAGACTGGGGTAGGCTTAGTACAGTGCTCTGCACACAGTAAGTGCTCAATAAATTGATTGTCTACCTCCCTCTTTAGACTGGGGTAGGCTTAGTACAGTGCTCTGCACACAGTAAGCACTCAATAAATACGACTGAATGAATGAATGAGCTCAGAAATCAATGTTTACTGTGGAAACATAGGGAAGTCACAAGACCTAGTGGAAAGAGCATGGGCTTGCGAGTCAGAGGACCTGGATTCTAATCTTGGCTCTGCCACGTGTCTGCTGTGCGACTGAACTCCTCTGCGCCTCAGTTACCTCATCTATAAAATGGAGATTAAGATTGTTAGCCCCCGTGGGACCGGGACTGTGTCCAACCTTATGATGCTGTGCCTATCCTACAGAGCCTGGAACGTGGTCAGCACTTAATAAATACCATTACAAAAAAGTTACTCGTGGCCAGACGGAATAAATTCAGAAAGAGCACCACTGAAGTGAACTTTGAAGAGACTGTTTCTGCTTTTTTTTTTGAGCAGATAATGTGCCCCTTACAATTAAAATGTAAATACACTATCTCTATATATAGATAAATAAAAGATTTCTAGTAGCAGTGCTTAATATTGGCCTCAGGGGATTATAAAACACTATGATTACTGCATTTCTTCCCAACAGGTTCCACCCACAGGAGATTTTTCTTTCTTTCTTTCTTCTTTATTTGAGAAAGTCAAACTAGACTTTGCCTTTACAAATACATCCCCCGGCAAGCGTTGAAAAGAAAGGGAAAATCACTTTCTCCTTGCCTTGCAACCTTTTAAAAAACATCAGGAGAACAAATCTTCTGAAATAACTTCACATTTAATTTGGCCCATCTTTGAGAATGGCTTTGAAAAGCTCGCTGCCTGCTTCTCTTGCCGTTACCCAAACAAAGCAGATGTCGTGGGCTGTGGGGGAACTTTATGTGTCTCATCGCCTTGCGATCAGCCTGCCCTGGTGGAAAGACCTCAGTCAACAAGTCCTTGGCATTTATTGGGAAAATAGAACCCAGGTCCTCTGACTCCCCTGCATATAAGTTATAAAAGTTCCTTTTCTGTTGGACACCGCAACTTCGACCGTCCACTCGCGGTTCTCTGAAGTTGTTTTCTGGTTGCCCAAGGCTTAAGGCAGAAGAATGACGTATCCAGCCGGATCTTAAATCCAGAAGGACTCCAATTGCTAGGATCAGGGCTGGGAACACACCCACACCCTCTGTTAGCCAGGAGAAAGTGGTACCTTTTTAATCCTCGAAGTCCTTTCTCAGATCTAGTAAGCAATCAGCTGACATTCGCCTGGAGCCAATTGAAAACCCACAAATTTGTCTCCCACTTATGGATAACTAGGATGGCCTAGTTATTGCCAGAACTAGCTGCTTGAAGTGGACCATTTCCCCTTTCGCTAAAGTTTGTGAACTTTGTCCATGAGTTCACATTGCAGGCCCCACACTGCATAGTCGTCCTGGCCATGCTGGGAAAAATCTCACTCTTGTGGAACTGACGGGAGGCCCACATAAAGTGGCCTTTCCACCAATTTCTTCCCTTCAACTTGGGGCACTCTCAAAGAGGGCAAATTGAAAACTAAGTCCTCATTTCCCCAATTCGCTCTCCCTTCCGCTTCAACTTTCTCAGTCTCCTTTGCGGGATCCTCTTCTGTCTCCTACCCCTTTATTGTAGGGGTTCCTCAAGGGTCAGTTCTCGGTCCCCTTCTGTTCTCTATCTACACTCACTCCCTTGGTGAACTCATTTGCTTCCACGGCTTCAACTCTCATCTCTACGCTGATGACACCCAAATCTATATCACTGCCTCTGCTCTCTCTCCCTCTCTTCAGGCTCGTGCCTCCTCCTGCCTTCAGGACATTTCCATTTGGATGTCTGCCCGCCATCTAAAACTCAATATGTCCAAGACTGAACTCCTTATCCTCCCTCCCAAACCCTGCCCTCTCCCTGAATTCCCATCACTGTAGACAGCACTATCATCCTCTCTGTCTCACAAGCCCGCAACCTTGGTGTCATCCTTGACTCTACTCTCTCGTTCACCCCTCACATCCAATCCACCACCAAAACCTGCCGGTCTCACCTCCACAACATCTCCAAGATCCGCTCTTTCCTCTCCATCCAAACCGCTACCTTGCTGGTTCAGTCTCTCATTTTATCCCGACTGGATTACGGCATCAGCCTCCTCTCTGACCTCCCATCCTCCTGTCTCTCCCCACTTCAGTCTATACTTCACACTACTGCCCGGATCATCTTTGTGCAGAAACATTCTGGGCATGTTACTCCCCTCCTCAAAAATCTCCAGTGGCTGCCTGTCAACCTATGCATCAAGCAAAAACTCCTCACTCTTGGCTTCAAGGTTGTCCATCACCTCGCCCCATCGTACCTCACCTCCCTTCTCTCTTTCTACAGCCCAGCCCACACCCACCGCTCCTCTGCCACTAACCTCCTCACTGTACCTCATTCTCGCCTGTCCCGCCGTTGATCCCCAGCCCACATCCCCCCCTGACCTGGAATGCCCTCCCTCCACGCATCCGCCAGGCTAGCTCTCTTCCTCCCTTCAAAGCCCTACTGAGAGCTCACCTCCTCCAAGAGGCCTTCTCAGACTGAGCCCCCCCTTTTCCTCTCCTCCTCCCCATCCACCCCATCTGCCCTACCTGCTTCCCCTCCCCACAGCACCTGTACATATGTTTGTACAGATTTATCACTCTATTTATTTTACTTGTACATATTTACTATTCTATTTATTTTGTTAATGATGTGCATTTAGCTTTAATTCTATTTGTTCTGATGACTTGACACCTGTCTACATGCTTTGTTTTGTTGTCTGTCTCCCCCTTCTAGACTGAGAGCCCATTGTTAGGTAGGGACCATCTCTATATGTCACTAATTTCTCTAATTTCTGTCTTCCCCTCTAGATTGTAAGTTCCTTGTGGGCCAGGAACTTATTTACCAACTCTGTTGCATTATACTCTCCCAAGCATTTAGTACTGTGCTCTGCACATACTGAGCACTCAAATACCACTAATTGATTTCCATTATGTATTTTAATGTCTGTCTTCCCCTCTGGACTGTAAACCCCTTGTGGGCAGGGAGCGTTTCTGCTAATTCGGTTGTACTGTACTCTCCTAAACAGTACAGTGCTCTGCACACAGTAAGACTTCAATAAATAAGATCGATAGATTGACTGAGTGGTGGTGGTTCTTAGCTAATGTAAGCCTCCCCCAGCATAAGCGTTTATTCTCCAGGATTTCTGATATTTTCCAGTGCAGCTATTTTGCATTTTTTATTGTATTTGTTAAGTGGTTACAATGTTCCAGGCACTACACTGCACTATAATGAGTGCTGGTGGAAGGTACAAGATAACCAGGATGGACACAGTCCACAGTCTTAATCCCCATTTTACAGACGAAGTAACTGAGGTACAGAGAATTTAAGTGACTTTCCCAAAGTCACCCAACAGACAAGTGGCACAGCTGTAATTAGAACCCAGGAGCTTCTTTCAGTCCACAATTATTTTTATTATTATGATAATATGAAAGAGTTGGAAGACACATTCCCTGCCCACAACAAACTTAAGGCAGTCTAGTTCTGTTTTTGAAACCAAAGATTTTCTTCACCAGCCCGTTGGTCAGGCATCTCAGTTATTTTCTGAAAGGTGACCAAACTCTTGGACAGCTTCTGTCCCCTTAACACTCATTAGCCTTGGTACGTCACCTACTTAAAAAGAGAATGGTGGGGGAAAAGAAAGGGAAGCAGAAAAGTGCACCTTTTCATCCAGAAAATATAATAATAGAAAGTGAGAGCAGGTGAAAAAGTCAGTGAAAGAAATTAGTAACCAAAATCTTCCGGAGTCAACTGGAAAGCCCTCATATGCCTGAGGGTGGAAAGTACTGTGGCCCAGTGGAGAGAAAACAGGACAAGGAATCAGGGAACCTGGGTTTTAGTCCCCACACTTGCCTATGTGTGCCTTGGGGAAGACACACTTAACTTTTCTGTGCCTCAGTTTTCCCATCTGTAAAATGGGAATTAAATGGGGACTATAAACCCCACATGCAACAAGGACTGTGTTTGTTCCAATTGCATCCATCCATTCATTCATCCATTCATTCAATCACATTTATTGAGTGCTTACTGTGTGCAAGAGCACTGTACTAAGTACTCGGGAGACTACAGTACAACAATAAACAGACACATTCCCTGTCCACAATGAGCTCACAGTCTAGAAGGGATAATAATAATGGTATTTGTTAAGTGCTTACTTTGTGCCAGTCGCTGTGTTAAGTGCTGGGGTTGGACAGAGTCCCTGTCCCACCTTGTGGCCCCCAGTCTTAATTCCATTTTACAGATGAGGTAACTGAGGCCCAGAGAGGTGAAGTGACTTGCATCTACCCCGGTATTAAAAAAAATATGACTAACACTGATATTATCTTACTGTGGAGCTGAAAGAGAGGTCAGGCAGGACATATAGGTCTGGTTTCTGACTGAGTAGGATGATACCGGCCAGGGCAGTGAAGACTCAAACCAAACAAAGGGGGAATAGGGGACTGTAGAAAGAAGATTTAAGAGCCACCATCAGTGCTGCCATTTTTTTCTGTTTCATAAGATGATGGATTCCTGGGCGTGGAGGCTGTTATTCAGTGAGTGGGCGAGTTTCTTAGCACAGCTAGGAGGGAGTTGTTTTTCAAGACTTTGTGAAGGGAATTATGAAGGCAACACAGCCATCTTCATTTCATTTGTCACGAATGAGGCAATGGCCCATTCTAGAAAGGCAGGGAATATTGCAGGAGGTGTCTCAGGCTGTGTGGAGACAAAGAGCTAAATTGTTGCAGAGATCCCCCACCCACTCGTGAATCTATATGTGGGCTTAAAATGTTTAGTAAAAGTCTCCCCCATGGTCAGTGGAAAAGTTTTCAGGCAGTTTGACAATTTTCACAACACAGAAGAAGTTAATGGTGTTTGAAAATGCATCCAAATGTTTGCTTGTGATTATCCAGGCCAATTTCCAGGAGTCAGAATTTTTTTTTTCTTTTGCCTCGAGCCACAGTGGCGCTTCCTGCAGCCTGGCACAATATTTTTACATGTGCACATAAATACACTCTAGTAAATACCACAAGATCAGCAGCCAGCAGCCATTCCAAATGTTTTATAATTCTACCATATGTGTTTGATTATGTCACTACATCGCCTGTCCTAATTAAGACGAAACTAATACGAACTGAAGTGGCTGAGCATAAGAACCTCAGAATCATAGAAACAGAACCCAACAAAACTGTGTCTGTGAGCATGATCACGTTAACGCTGAATTGTTTCCTTGTTTAATGGTTCCCATACTTTCCGTGTGGGCTTCTTGCCCCTTTCTTAGAGCTGTGCTTTGTCCTGAACATGGAGCCCTAAGTCTTCCTGTAAAACACATTCACACAAACGCATGCACGCAGTCCAAAATAAGACAACTTGAGGAAACAGAATCCATCTGCTAAAATAAACTGTGTGCTTTAGGCGGTTGAAACGTATGCCATCCATAAGGTACCTAAGAGGCTGCAGGATAAGGAAATGCTGAGGAGGCCATAGAGAAATCAGAGGATATAAGAGAAGGCTTCCTGGATGTCATCTTATGCCATCGAGTCATCTCCGACCCATAGTGACATCAGGGACACATCTCTCCCAGAACGCCCCACCTCCATCTGCAATCGTTCTGGTAGTGAATCCGTAGAATTTTCTTGGTAAAAATCCAGAAATGGTTTACCACTGCCTCCTTCAGCAGAGTCAACTTGAGTCTCCGCCCTCAACTCTCTCCCATTCTGCTGCTGCCCAGATGAGTTTTGACTTGTAGAAGATTGCCTTCCACTCTCTAGCCACTGCCCAAGCTAGGAACAGAATGGACAGACCTCTGTTTGACTCTCCCTCCCATAGTCGAGGCTGGTAGAGTACTGGAAACTCTCCAGGTGAAATCTGAGACGGGACTATGCTATTAGAAGAGCCTTAAAGATGGAGAGAGTCAGTCAGTCAATCGTACGTATTGAGTGCTTACTGCGAGCACAGCACTATACTGAGCACTTGGGAGAGTGCAACGTAACAATAAACCGATATGTTCCCTGCCCATAACGAGCTTATAGTCTAGAGAGAGTTGTGGCCTGATGGAAATGAAGAGAGGAGGTCTCTCACAGCTTTGCAGGGACTAGAAATGAACCACAACAAAAATTAAATAATCATTTCAGGCCCTCAGTGATCAGCTTCAGTGATGTTTCTGGGATTACATGGGATTGTGATCCAGGCTCTTTGGCTACTGATGGAAACCTTTATTCAAATCATGTCTCCTCTAAGAGGCCTCCCCTGATTAAGATCTATTTTCCCCTAGTCCCTTCTGCATTACCTATGCTTTTGGAACCCAAAAGTATTCGATATTCACTCCTCCCTCAGCCCCACAGCATTAACGTACATGTTAGACTTGGGAATCAGAGGACATGGGTTATAATCCCAGCTCTGCCACTTGTCTGCTGTGTGACCTTGGGTGAGTCTTTTAACTTCTCTGTGCCTCAGTTACCTCATCTGTAAAATGGGGATTAAGACTGTGAGCCCAAGTGGGACAGGGAATGTGTCCAACCTGAATACCTCATATCTACCTCAGCACTTAGAACAGGGCTTGGCACATAGTAAGCACTTAATACCATAATTATTCTCTCCTGTATTGTACACTCCCCAGAGTTTAGTATAGTGCTATACTTATTTAAGTGAAATAAGTGATTATTTATTTATTTTTAATTAATTATTTATAAATAATATAATTATTATTAATTATTTATTTATATTACTGCCTGTCTCCCTCTCTGAGTTCCTTGTGTGTGGGGAACATGTCTACTAATTCTGTTTTATTGCACTGTCCCAAGCACTTAATATCGTGTGCTGCCCATGGTAAGCATTCAATAAATACAATTGATTGATCGAATGATGGATAGAGAGGAACATTACAATATCACAAATGGAACTTGCTGATGAGGAATGTTTAACCTACCTAGGGTGAAGGTATACTCTTCAAATATGCTAATATCAAAGACTTAGCACCACCCTAACTAGGGTCATTAATTTTGATTGCTTTAAAGAGGAATCTGACAGAACGCAATATTAATATGCATTTTCAGTTTTTTCTTTAGAGTTGCTTGTGTGTACTTTTATAGCTGCTGAATATAGATATTCACCCAGATTAAAAGATCTTGTATAGTGTTAGCAATTGAGAAACACAGAGAGAGCTGCATCTAGTAAACACTCTAATAATGATAATAATAATAATAACAGTGATTATATTTGTTAAGCACTTACTATGCACTAAGACTGTATTAAGTGCTGGGGTAGATACAAAATAATCCCATCCCATGTGGGGCTCACAGTTTAAGCAAGAGGAAAATGAGTATTGAATCCTCATTTTGCAGATGAGGGAACTGAGGAACAGAGAAGTGAAGTGACTTGCCCAAGGTCACACAGCAGGTACACAGCGAAGCTGGGATTAGAACCCAGGTCCTCAGATTCCCAGACCCGTGCTCTTTCCACTAAGCCATGGCACTTCCTTAGGCCACGCTCTAGGAACATTCATTGTAAATCAACATTTATCCTCTAATGCAAGTTTTATACTGTGTCCTAGGAGAGGAGATTAATAAACATAATAAGTCATGCTTGCCTTTTGAAAAAAAAAAGTTAAAAGTTGGGCTTTGAGCATTCGGGTCTACAGCCTCAGAGGTTTATAACTGTTTGTTAGTCTAATATTAAAGATATTTTCATGTATCACAATCTTTAGTTATTTAAGAACATCCTCCTTTTGGCAATAAACCGCTTTCTATAACACCAGGCGATAGACATTTGATTATTACATTCATTTATTGCCTCAGCCATTTCCAAGTTTCATTTGAACCCTGAATCAGCAATTCCTACTGCATCCCTTCAGTTCATGCCCTTGAACAAAAAAAAGAAATAAATAAAAATATCAAGCAAGAAATTAGCAGGTGCCTGCAAAAAAATATAGTGTTCATAGCAAGCAAGAAATTAGCAGGTGCCTGCAAAAAATATAGTGTTCATACTTCTTAGCAAAGTAGTGAAACCCCATTATCACTCTGTGAAACACTTACCCAACAAAAAGCCTATTCATATAATGCTGATTTTACTTTTGAAATGAACAGTAATGTCAGCTGGTTGTGTTAGTATTCATATATAAATGGGCAGAGATCCCCCCGGCCAAGCAACAGATCGGGAGTAAGAGGACCGTATGTCCCGATTTGAGTGTGATGATCACAATTTCGGTACTGCCCTGCCACCCAAAAGACTTAAGGCAGGATTCACTGTTACGGTCCTGCTTTGATTCGGGGATGAGAAAGAGAACTTTTTATCAGCGGCAGCCATAGGAACGGCAGGGCAGTAGAGAAAGAGTGGATTGCCTGATTTCCTCATCTTCTTCCTCCTACTTCTTTATAATGAAAGAAATGACAAATCCTGTTGCCATTCCCACTGCCACCATTGCTGCTGAAGCTGAACTGGAAGTTTGAACTGGAACTTGGATGGAAGTTTCTGTGGGTCTAGAACACATCATCAAACCTCGTTGGAAACTCCCATTGATGGTTTCAGAAGGCCTGATTCCGGGGTGTCACTGTCTATCGCTCACTGCTCTGGCTCCTTAATAATAATTATTGCATTTATTAAGCGCTTACTATGTGAAAAGCACTGTTGCAAGCGCTGGCACTGTTCTAAGTGCTCTCCTTAGCTCTAGCAAAACTACTAGGGAAGCGGTGAAGGGCTGTGGGGAACAGCAGAAGTGGTAGTGAAGGAAGAAGATGGCAGTAGATTGGAATCTCCATCCCCTCCCTGTCTCTCTCTCTCTCCATGTTTTTCTTCTCTTTCCCTATCTCCATCTATCCCTCTTTTCCCCTCTTTCTCCTTTTGTTCATTCATTCATTCAATCATATTTTTTGAGTGCTTACTGTGGGCAGAGCACTGTACTAGCCTCTACAGCTTCTATAGCTATCATCTTTCCCTGCCTCGATTAATCAATGGTATTTATTGGGCACTTACTATGTGCAGAGCACTATACTAAACTCTGGGGAGTGTACAGTACAAGAGAGAATAATTATGGTATTAAGTGTTACTATGTGCCAAGCCCTGTTCTAAGTGCTGAGGTAGATATGAGGTATTCAGGTTGGACACATTCCCTGTCCCACTTGGGCTCACAGTCTTATTCCCCATTTTACAGATGAGGTAACTGAGGCACAGAGAAGTTAAAAGACTCATCCAAGGTCACACAGCAGACAAGTGGCAGAGCTGGGATTATAACCCATGTCCTCTGATTCCCAAGTCTAAGCTCTTGCCACTAGGCTACACCCTCTCTGTCCTAGTGGAGGAGTTCTCTCTGATGCTATCTTTTCTAATCAATCAACCACATTTTAATCAATCAATCATATTTATTGATGATGGCAATTTTTAAATGCTCACTATGTGCGAAGCCCTGTTCTAAGCACTGGGGGGATACAAGGTGATCAGGTTGTCCCACGTGGGGCTCGCAGTCTTAATCCCCATTTAACAGATGAGGTAACTGCGGCACAGAGAAGTTAAGTGACTTGCCCAAAGTCACACAGCTGACAAGTGACGGAGTCGGGATTAGAACCCATTAAATCTGCCTCCCAAGCCCGTGCTCTTTCCACTGAGCCACGCTGCTTCTCTTATTGCGCACTTACTGTGTGCAGAACACTCTACTAAGCACTTGAAATAGTGCAATATCGCAGAATTGGTAGACATGTTCCCAGCCCATAAAGAGCTTACTGTCTAGAGGGGGAGACTGTCGTTAATACAAATAAAAAAATTACAGATCTGGGCGTATGCGCTTTGGGGCTGAGGGAGGGGTGAATACAGGGAACAAATGTAAGTTCAAGAGTGACTCAGAAGGGAGTGGGAGAAGAGGAAATGAGGGCTTAGTCTGGGAAGGTGTCTTGGAGGAGATGTGCCTTCAATAAAGCTTTGGAAGTGGGGAGAGTGATCGTTTGTTGGATGTAAAGAGGTAGGTCATTCCAGGCCAGAGACAGGATGTAGTCAAGGGGTTAGTGGGGAGATAAATGAGATTGAAGTACAGCAAGTAGGATGGTAGTAGAGGAGCAAAGTGTGCAGACTGTATTGTAGTAATAAAGCAATGAGGTGAGGTAAGAGGGGACAAGGTGATTGACAGCTTTAAAGTCTACATTAAGGAGTTTCTGTTTGATGTGGAGGTGGGTGGACAACCACCAGAAGTTCTTGAGGAGTAAACAATAATAATAATAATGGCATTTGGTAAGCGCTTACTATGTGCAAAGCACTGTTCTAAGTGCTGGGGAGCTTACAAGGTGATTAGTTGTCCCACGGGGGGGCTCACAGTCTTCATCCCCATTTTACAGATGAGGTAACTGAGGCACAGAGAAGTTAAGTGACTTCCCCAAAGTCACATAGCTGACAAGTGGTGGAGCCGGGATTTGAACCTATGACCTCTGACTCCAAAGCCCAGGTTCTTTCCACTGAGCCATGCATGCACAGAATTTCTGTGTAGAAAAATGATCCAGGCAGCAGAGTGAAGTATGGACTGGAGTGGGGAGAGACAGGAGGCCGGGAGGTCAGCAAGGAGGCTGATGCAGTAATCCAGGTGGGATCAGGTAAATGCTTGGATTAATACGGTAGCGGCTTGGTTGGAGAGGAAAGGGTGGATTGTAGTGAAGTTTTGAAGGTTGAACCGACGGAATCCCCACCCTCTTTCCTCTTTCTGCCTCATCTCTTTCTCTGTATCTCTTTTCTCTGTTTCTCTTCCTAGACTGTGAGCCCACTGTTGGGTAGGGACCGTCTCTATATGTTGCCAACTTGTACTTCCCAAGCGCTTAGTACAGTGCTCTGCACACAGTAAGCGCTCAATAAATACGATTGATTGATTGATTTCTTCATTTTGTTGGCCTCCTATCATCCTATTTCCTTCCCACCTCCTAGACCCTAGAAAACCTGACCACCTTAAATGGGAAGACAGACGTTTATCAATCGATTGTTATTGAGCACTTACTAGTCATTCATTCATTCATTCAATAGTACTTATTGAGCGCTTACTGTGTGCAGAGCACTGTACTAAGCACTTGGGAAGTACAAGTTGGCAACATATAGAGACAGTCCCTACCCAACAGTGGGCTCACAGTCTAGAAGGGGGAGACAGAGAACAAAACAAAACATATTAACAAAATAAAATAAATAAATAAATAAACAAATAAATAAATAAATAAATAAATAGAGTAATAAATATGTACAAACATATATACATATATACAGGTGTTGTGGGGAGGGGAAGGAGGTAAAGCGAGGGGATGGGGAGGGGGAAGAGGGGGAGAGGAAGGAAGGGGCTCAGTCTGGGAAGGCCTCCTAATGTAGAGCACTGTACTAAGTGTTTGGGAGACTAAAATACTAGCAGACACTTTCCCTGCCCCTAATGAGCTTACAGTCTAGGGATGAATTTACAGTCTAGCAATATCTTCCTGTCTAAAGAGACTTGTCCATCCGTCTGTCCATAACTGTAGACTACAAAATACCAGGATCTTTCATGGCTGTGGAAACTTTGAGAGGAGGTGAGCTGAATTTAATGCGAGCTTAGCCAATCACAGAACAGCTAGAAACTAGAATTTTAAGATTTTTGAGGAACATTTTGGAGTTCTTTTTAGGTCTTGCTTTCTTGTCTCTGTCCTCACCATATGGCCTGGACAAGCAGTATTTGGGCCAAGACTTGAGAACCCCTGTAATTCATTAAATTTAGCATTTCTGCTGGGATGACTTACATGTAGGGTCATTTAGTACGGTGCTCAGTACATAGTAAGCACTCAATGAATACAATTGATTGATTTAATCCAAGACAGTTACAATTTGGGGCAGGGAAGGTGGCTGATCTGGCACCCCAGAAATTACATCAAATGTTTCATTCACTCATTCATTCAATCATATTTATTGAGCACTCACTGTGTGCAGAACACTGTACCAAGTGCTTGGGAAGTACAAGTTGGCAACATATAGAGACGGTCCCTACCCAACAACGGGCTCACAGTCTAGAAGGGGGAGACAGATAACAAAACAAAACATGTGGACAGGTATCAAGTCATCAGAATAAATAGAAGTAAAGCTAGAATAGCCAATAGAAAGTTTCAGAATAGCCAAGACCGTAGTCCCAGAAATATTTCCTTGTTTTTAAATGATATTTGTTAAGCACCTACTATATGCCCGACACTGTACTAAGGGATGGGAGAGGTAAAAGCTAATCAAATTGGAAACAGTCCAGGTCCCAGATAGGACTCACAGTCTTTATCCCCATTTTACAGATGAGGTAACTGAGGCACAGAGAGGTGAAGGTCACAAGCAGACAAGAGGCAGAACTGGAATTAGAACTCAGGCCCTTTTAACTCCCAGGCTGATGCTCTTTCCACTAGGTTAAACTCCTTGCCTTGCGCTCTGAGCTTTCTCAGGGTCCTGGGGTCTTCTAGACTGTGAGCCCACTGTTGGGTAGGGACTGTCTCTATATGTTGCCAAATTGTCCTTCCCAAGCGCTTAGTACAGTGCTCTGCACACAGTAAGCGCTCAATAAATACGATTGATTGATTATGGTACGAAGTTCCATTATTATCACTTGCCTACTTGAAAGGAAGAAGCATTGATTTTGGGATGCTGAGTTGCTCAGTGTACCATTAAGATAAGATCTTTTATTAATCTCAGCTTTGGCTCTTTAACTACTTGGTTCCATGAAAAATGGTGTACAATGCTGTATGATTAGATATTTCCTCTTTCTAAAAGAGAAAAAGTTTAGTTGGAATATCAGTGTAAGTGCAAAACCATGAAGCTAGAATCCTCCCCACCCCCCCGCCCTACCTCCTTCCCATCCCACAGCACTTGTATATATTTGTATAAATTTATTACTCTATTTATTTTACCTATTAACTATTCTATTTATTTTGTTAATGATGTGCATATAGCTTTAATTCTATTTGTTCTGACGATTTTGACACCTGTCTACATGTTTTGTTTTGTGGTCTGCCTGCCCCTTCTAGACTGTGAGTACTTCCCAAGTGCTTAGTACAGTGCTCTGCACACAGTAAGTGCTCAATACATACAATTGAATGAATGAATGAATGTGAGCCCGTTGTTGGATAGGGACCATCTTCATATGTTGCTAACTTGTACTTCCCAAGCGCTTAGTACAGTGCTCTGCACACAGTAAGCCCTCAATAAATACAATTGAATGAATGAATGAATGAATGTGAGCCCGTTGTTGGGTAGGGACCGTCTCTATATGTTGCCAACTTGTACTTCCCAAGCGCTTAGTAGAGGGCTCTGCACACAGTAAGTGCTCAATAAATACAATTGAATGAATGAATGAATGAATGTGAGCCCGTTGTTGGGTAGGGACCGTCTCTATATGTTGCCGACTTGTACTTCCCAAGCGCTTAGTACAGTGCTCTGCACACAGTAAGCACACAATAAATACGATTGAAAGAATGAATGAATGAATATGTATATGCGTGTGTGTGGTGGGGGCGGGGGGAATGATCACTCTACATTTTTAACCTTTCCAGATTTTTCTTGTCCTAGAGGAATTTTCATCTGGGAAGTTGAAAGAGAATGCTTTCAATCATTGCCGAGTATCCGATCCTGAGAAATGGTTTTGCAGCTGTCGAGAAGTGTTCAGATGCTGCGTTTTGGGGCCTGAAAGCAAACCACTTATGGCTCTGATCTAAATTGCTGCCCTGTGTGTGATCCCCGTTGATCACAGCAGCAGCAGGATGGCTCAGTGGAAAGAGCCCGGGCTTGGGAGTCCGAGGTCATGCGTTCTAATCCTGACTCCGCCACTTATCAGCTGTGTGACTTTGGGCAAGTCGCTTAACTTCTCTGGGCCTCACAGTTACCTCATCTGTAAAATAGAGATTAAGACTGTGACCTCCATGTGGGAACAGTATGTGCTTAACAAATGCCATTATTATTATTATTATTATTATTATCCAAATGAGGAATGTATGTTAAGTTGTTCTTAATGGTTTTCAAACAAAGATCATGGACATCAGGGGCACATAGTAAGTGCTCAATAAATACCACTGACTGATTAAATACTACTTATTGATACAGTATCACCTACTGAACTCACCCAGCCAGGGCTCGGGGGCAATCAGCCCTGCCATTGACCAACAGGTCTTGTACATGTCCAGTGTTGGGGCTGAAAAGCAGAATGGACGGCCTTCCCTGAGTTTGTTTTGGGACTACAAAGGCAGGTTGATTTTGCAGGCTGAGAGGAAACAGCACATGTGTCTAGTACTTCTCTAGGGGCTTAAAGATGAGCCGGGACTTTAGGACAAGAGGAAAAGGAAACGGCTGAAATCCCCATCATGGATCTTCAAAATCCTGGGAGACAGGGAAGTGCTCAAAGGTAGGGGAGAACTAAACCAACAGCATCTTTGGGAAATGGGGAAAGGAGACAAGGCGATAAAGGCAAAAAAGACAATAGTACCAAGAACTGCAGACAGCAAACGTATCGACACAGCACAACATGTGACAATATTTTTCTGTGTGCAATAATAATAATAATAACAGTTATTAAGTGCTTACTATGTGCAAAGCACTGTTCTAAGCACTGGGGAGGTTACAAGGTGATCAGGTTGTCCCACAGGGGGCTTGCAGTCTTAATCCCCCATTTTACAGATGAGGTAACTGAGGCTCAGAGAAGTGAAGTGACTTGCCCAAAGTCACACAGCTGACAATTGGTGGAGTCGGGATTTGAACCCATGACCACTGACTCCAAAGCCCGGGCTCTTTCCACAGAGCCATGCTGCAATGTGGCTGGGCCTGTCCATCTCTATTTGCTACTTCAGCTTCATATGTGCTCATAGGTGAATTTCACTGAGAGCGGTCTCGTCTTTGAATATGAAAGCAATTATACATATATGTATAATATAATAATGATAATAATTATGGTATTTGTTAAGCACTTATTATGATCCAAGCACTGTTCTAAGCACTGGGATAGACCCAAGGTAATCAGGTTGTCCCATGTGGGGCTCACGGTCTTAATCCCCATTTTACGGATGAGGTAACAGAGGCACAGAGAAGGTAAGTGACTTGCCCATAGTCACACAGCTGACAAGTGACGGAGCCTTATATATCATAGTACGGTATATATACATACGCCAGTCAATCACTCATTTGTACTTGCTGAGCGCTTACTGTGTTCAGAGCACTGTCCTGAGCACTTGGGAGAGTACAACACAATGATATAACAGTCACATTCCCTGCCCACAGTGACAGTTTAGAGGGGAAGACAGATAGTAAGACAGGTCGTTTATACTTAAACCGTATGACGGAAGTTTCTCAAATGCTGATTGCTGACGGTTAGGAGCTGATGGAGATTTGGATCAAGGCATATGCTCTTCAGAGGGAATTAAACCCAATTATGTTGGTGCCCTTGGTAATCAGACAGAAACTGAGCTTGTACACTCATTCCCATTAACAGCGTAGCCAAGAAATAGCTTTTCTCGGCATCGAACTTTGCTGTCACCAAAGATTCTTTTATATTTAATTTGCACCAAACAAATACAGTTTCAGTTCAATCTTTTCATTGGGAAGACTTGACACGGCATCCCAAGGGGTAATAGTTTCAAAGTGAAGTAAAAGTAGCTGGCTAGATTCTCACTGTCTCTTCTGTAAAACATAGAAAGAATGTGTTTCTCTAACACTCCAGTGCTGATACAATTCTGTAAGATTTCTGTTTCTCAGCATAGAAATAGACAAGTCCGTGAAGTAATTCCTGACAGCTACTGTCACTCCTCCGCTCCCTTTGCTCAAGTCCTGCTATTTTCCTCCTCCATGACCCTCATTCAATCATATTTATTGAGCACTTCCTACATATAGAGCACTGTTCTAAGAGCTTGGGAGAGTACATTATAACAATAAACAGGTGCATCCCCTTAGCACAGTGAGCTTGGCGTTTAGAGGGGGAGACAGAAGCAGTGTGGCCAAATGGAAAGAACAGGGCACAGCAGTCAGATGACCTGGGTTCTCATCTCAGCTCTAACACAGGTCTGCTGTGTGACCTTGGGCAAGTCGCTTAAGTTCTCTGTGACTCAGTTTCCTCATTTGTAAAATGGGGATTCAATATCATTTTTCTCTCCTTCTTAGACTGTGAGCCCCATGTGGGGCAGAGACACTGTCCAACTGGATTATTTTGTATTTCCCACAGTGCTTGACACATAGTTCCTTCTACAGCCCAGCCCACACCCTCCGTTCCTCTGCCGCTAACCTCCTCACTATGCCTCATTCTCACCTGTCCCGCCGTCATCCCCCGACCCACATCCTCCCCCTGTCCTGGAATGCCCTCCCTCCGCACATCCGCCAAGCTAGCTCTCTTCCTCCCTTCAAAGCCCTACTGAGAGCTCACCTCCTCCAGGAGGCCTTCCCACACTGAGCCCCCTCCTTCCTCTCCCCGCCCCATCCCCCCATCCTACCTCCTTCCCCTCCCCACAGCACCTGTATATATGTTTGTACAGATTTATTACTCTATTTTTCTTGTACAAATTTACTATTCTATTTATTTTATTTTGTTAATATATTTTGTTTTGTTGTCTGTCTCCCCCTTCAAGACGGTGAGCCCATTGTTGGGTAGGGATCGTCTCTATATGTTGCCAACTTGTACTTCCCAAGTGCTTAGTACAGTACTCTGCACACAGTAAGCGCTCAATAAATACGATTGAATGAATGAATGAATGGTTAATGCTTAACAGGTACCGTTATTATTAAAATTCCATCACCTGCTGGAGCCTTTCACAGTCATCATCATTAACATCACCATCAAATCTTTTTGATGCATACAATGCAAATAATACATCGTACTACCTACTAGTCAACTTTCTGGTTGCGTACCTTTCAAGCACGCTCAGCCCCTCCAGCACTTACATAGCCATAATTTATTTTAATACCTCTTTTCCTCTAGACTGTAAGCTCCATGTGGGCAGGGCGCATGTCTACCAACTCTGCCATATTGTACTCTCCCAAGCACTCAATAGAGTGCTCCTCACACAGTAATTGCTCAATAAATATCATTTATTGATTGATTAATAATGTAATAGCAGGTGCTTGGACATATATCCCGATACACCAGAGGAGGAGGAGTTAGTTTGCCCCTTGCCCCGACTCACAGGGCTTCCCAATGCTGCAGACCTCCTACTTTACCCCACCTCACCCACTCCCCAACCTGGATCTCATCATTGCTTGTCATTGTACCATCTCTATCCTCACCAAATCTGAAATCTCTGACCGCAACCTCCTAACCAGCCTTCTCTCCCACCTTCCCCGCCTCCCCACAGACCTGTTCTCTCCCACACAGGGACTTCTCATCTCCATATCACCTGCCCCACTTCACTTATCCCAGACAATGATACCCCATTTGGTCTTGACCCTTCTCTGGTTGCAGAAATCCACCTTCTCAATATTGCCCTCCAACCCCACTCCACTCCCTCCTCATCCTGTCTCTGCATTGATTTCACACCTCCAAGCCCAAATACTAGGTGACCTCCACAGTATGCTCCCTCTGTTTGTACCACAGGAGCACTGTCGGTATGCACATAATCCATAATTTATTTATACTACTGCCCGTCTCCCCCTCTAGAACCCTAGGCTTGCTGTGGCCAGGGAATGTGTCTGTTATATGGTTGTATCATACTCTTCCAAGCCCTTAGTGCAAGGCTCTGCACACAGTAAGCACTCAATAAATATGATCGATCGATTGATTGTTGGTGGAAATAGAGGCCCCAGGGCAAACTTGGCCACTTCAAATTCATCCTTACTGTCACTCTGCCCCCCCTTCCTCTCAGCAGCATTACTTCTCTTCCCTCATCTACTCTCCTGCCTACTTTTTAAAATGGTATTCGTTAAGCATTTAATATGTGCCAGGGGCTGTACTAAATGCTGAGGTAGATAGATCCAAGCTAATCAGGCTGGACGCAGCCCAATTCCTACCTGGGGTTCATGGTCTTCATCCTCATTTTACAGATGAGGTAACTCAGGCACAGAGAAGTTAAGTGACTTGGCGAAGATCACAAAGCAGAAAAGTGGCAGAACAGGGGTCCTCCAATCCCTGCTGTGCTTTTTCCACTAGGCTACATTTTTCCCCTATTGCCCTCACAAAACCTTTAACTTCTGAAAGCCCCTGGGCCCTCATCTCTCCCCTCTCTCACTCAGATGACCTTCTGAATACTTTGTTAACGAAAGCAAAACCATGCAGTGTGAGCTCCATAAATTATTCCCTCCCATTCCATCATCCACCCTCTCAATCGACTAGGTCACTTCCCAAAAGGAGATGTGCCTGCCTGCTTTCAAAATCTACTCTCTCTACCTGTGACTCCAAATCCACTGATCAAGGATACTCACTGAGTCTTCATTGTGTGCAGGGCATTGAACCAAGTGCTTGGTTGAAAACAATACAATGGAGTTGGTAGATATGATCCCTGTCTTCAAGGAGCTTACAATCTAGTGGGGGAGGCCGAAATTAAAATAAATTACAGGTAATAATAATAATAATGGCATTTATTAAGTGCTTCCTATGTGCAAAGCACTGTTCTAAGTGCTGGGTAGGGGAAATGGCAGGAAATATGGATATGTACATAAGTGCTGCGGGGTTGGGAGTGGGGTGAATATCAAATAATAATAACAATGAGAATGATAATGATGCTATTTGCTAAGCACTTACTATGTGCCAAGCACTGTTCTAAGCATTCATTCATTCAATCGTATTTATTGAGCACTTACTGTGTGCAGAGCACTGTACTAAGCGCTTGGGAAGAACAAGTCGGCAACATATAGAGACGGTCCCTACCCAACAACAGGCTCACAGTCTAGAAGGGGGAGACAGACAACAAATCAAAATGTGGACAGGTGTCAAGTCATCAGAACAAATAGAATTAAAGCTAAATTCATTCATTCAATCGTATTTATTGAGCGCTTACTGTGTGCAGAGCACTGTACTAAGCACTTGGGAAGTACAAGTTGACAACATATCGAGACGGTCCCTACCCAACAACGGGCTCTTGGTCAGTCAGATATGAATGGAATAGGAGTTCCTTATCTGTAAAATGGGGATCTAGACTGTGAGCCCCACATGGAACAGGGACTGTGTCCAACTTGATTTGCTTGTATCCATCCCAGCGATTAAGTACAGTGTCTAGAACATAGTGAGCACTTAACAAATACTATTATGTATTCCAGGCTAGAGGGAGGAAGTGAGCAAGGGGTGGGTGGAAAGACATGTGAGATGGAGGTAGAATGAGTAATTTAGTGTTAGAGGAGGGAAGTGTACAGACTGGGTTGTAGTAATAATAATAAAAATGATGGCATTTATTAAGCGCTTACTACATGCAAATCACTGTTCTAAGTACTGGGGCGGTTACAAGGTGATCAGGTTGTCCCACAGGGGGCTCACAGTCTTAATCCCCATTTTACAGATGAGGTCACTGAGGCCCAGAGAAGTGAAGTGACTTGCCCAAAGTCACACACCTGAGAATTGGCAGAGCTGGGATTTGAACCCATGACCTCTGACTCCAAAGCCCGGGCTCTTTCCACTGAGCCACGCTGCTTCTCCTTAGTAAGAGATAAGCAAGGCAAGGTAGGAGGAGAGAGATGAATGAATGCATTAAAACTGATGGTAAGAAGTTTTTGTTTGTTGTGGAGAGGGATAGGTAAAGATTGGAGGTTTTTAAGGAGTGGCAAGGCATGTTCAGAAAACTGTTTTTCGAAGCTGGCAGGGAAGGTGTCCACTTATTCTGCTGCATTGTACTCCCCCAAACACTTAGTACAGTGCTCTGCATGTAGTATGAGCTCAGTAAATACAATTGATTGACAAACATTGGAGGCAGGGTGGTCAGCGATGTGGCTGATGTGTAGTCAAAGTGATATATGATAAGTCCTCAGATCAGAGCGTTAGCAGTTTTAGGGGGTTGGGGGTGGCAAATTCTAGAGATGTTCACACATTCATTCAATCGTATTTATTGAGCTCTTACTGTATGCAGAGCACTATACTAAGTGCTTGGAAAGTACAATTGTGAAGGACGAACCAAGAGGATTTGAAGACAGGCTGAATATACAAATTGAATGAGAAAGATGAGTCAAGGATAATGCCAAGGTTATAGACTGGTGTTGCCTTCTACAGTCAAGGGAAAGCCAGTGGGAGGGCAGGGCTTGGGTGGGAGGATGAGGAGTTCTGTTTTGGACATTTTAAGCTTGAGTTGTTGGTGGGATAAGCAAATAGAGATGTGCTGAAGGCAGCGTGGCTCAGTGGAAAGAGACCGGGCTTTGGAGTCAGAGGTCATGGGCTCAAATCCCGGCTCTGCCAATTGTCAGCTGTGTGACTTTGGGCAAGTCACTTCACTTCTCGGTGCCTCGGTTACCTCATGACTGTGAGCCCGTTGTTGGGTAGGGACCGTCTCTATATGTTGCCAACTTGTACTTCCCAAGTGCTTAGTACAGTGTTCTGCACACAATAAGCGCTCAATAAATACGATTGAATGAATGAATGAATAAAATGGAGATGAAGACTGTGAGCCCCCCTGTGGGACAACCTGATCAATCAATCAATCAATCAATCAATCGTATTTATTGAGCGCTTACTATGTGCAGAGCACTGTACTAAGCGCTTGGGAAGTACAAATTGGCAACACATAGAGACAGTCCCTACCCAACAGTGGGCTCACAGTCTAAAAGGGGGAGACAGAGAACAGAACCAAACATACCAACAGAATAAAATAAATAGGATAGAAATGTACAAGTAAAATAAATAAATAAATAAATAAATAGAGTAATAA
Source organism: Tachyglossus aculeatus (assembly GCF_015852505.1). Taxonomy (NCBI): domain Eukaryota; kingdom Metazoa; phylum Chordata; class Mammalia; order Monotremata; family Tachyglossidae; genus Tachyglossus; species Tachyglossus aculeatus. The sequence continues at coordinate 89,185,833 of NC_052066.1, forward strand.
ATATGTACAACCATATATACATATATGCAGGTGCTGTGGGGAAGGGAAGGAGGTAAGATGGGGGGATGGAGAGGGGGACGAGGGGGAGAGGAAGGAAGGGGCTCAGTCTGGGAAGGCCTCCTGGAGGAGGTGAGCTCTCAGCAGGGCCTTGAAGGGAGGAAGTGAGCTAGCTTGGTGGAGGGGCAGATCACCTTGTAACCCCCCCCGGTGCTTAGAACAGTGCTAGACTGTGAGCCCACTGTTGGGTAGGGACCGTCTCTATATGTTGCCAACCTGTACTTCCCAAGCACTTAGTACAGTGGTCTGCACACAGTAAGCGCTCAATAAATATGATTGATTGATTAATAAATGCCATTATTATTATTATTATATTATTACACGTCATGTGAGACTACAGAGAAGGAGATATCAGGGCTGAGAGGTGGAATTAGGAACTATCTACGTCGGGCTGGTAGTTGAAACTATGAGAGCAAAAGAGTTCTCCAAGAGAGTGGGAGTTTCAGGGCCAAAGGAGAACTTGATTTATTTTGTTAATATGTTTTGTTTTGTTGTCCGTCTCCCCCTTCTAGACCGTGAGCCTGCTTTTGGGTAGGGACTGTCTCTCTATGTTGCCAACTTGTACTTCCCAAGTGCTTAGTACAGTGCTCTGCACACAGTAAGCACTCAGTAAATGCGATTGATTGATTGATTGATTAGACAAGAGTGAGGTACAGAGAGTAGGGTGTTTTTAGATGAACAGCGTGAGTGAGATGGATTTTAATAGGAGATTATCAAGGTTAGGTAGAAGGGAGACTTTGAGTGTCTTAAAGCTGATGGCAAGGGGTTTTCTTTGATGCGGAGAGGGATAACCAACCATTGGAGACCCTTGAGGAGTGAGGAGGGGTGTATAGAATATTTTTCTAGAAAAATGATCTGGCAGCAGAGTGAAGTAGAGACTGGAGTGGGGAGAGACAGGAGGCAGGGACGTCACCAATTTGGTAAATAGGAGGTCATTGGTGACCTTGGCAAACGTAGTCCCTATAGAGTGCAGGTGTCAAGGAGAAAATTAGAGGAGAGGAAATGGAGGCAGAGCATGTGAAGCACTCACTCGAGGAGTTTGGAGAGGAATGGTAGGTGACCCCATCCCTTCTCACCTTCTAAAAATACTTGTACCCATACTTCCTTCACTTGAACCACGCACTCTCTGATGCCTCTTTCTCCTCTCCCTCCAAACACTGCCATTTCTCCCTTTAGTGAGAGATTTTTTTTCTGGTACTGGTTCATCTCCCTCCTCCCATTCGTGTCAACTTCTCAGGGGGATTGGTTACACCCACTGTGTCCACTTCCACTCCTTTAAGTGACCTTTCTTATTCTCTTCTGGCTCTTGGACTCTGCAGTTTAAGATGGAAGATTCAGGAAAACAGGAAGCTCGCCTTGGCAGGCATGACTTTTGGGAAGCAAATAAATGTTATAGAGGTAATGAGATGTGCAGTTAGTTCAATACTGTAGCTGAAGGCAACCAAGTTAATAAGTGTTATTCATTATAGGGCAGTTTCTGCTCACACAAACACATTTTGATCAGTGTTACTCTGAAACTCTCCAAGCCTTCAATTTTCTTGCAATTTCAACAAAATGTTATACACAGTCATATTAATTTTGTGTTGTAAGTATTTCTCTTCAGTCTTCTTCTTTGTCCTGGCAGTTATATCTTTATCTTGCTTGACAGGGAAATTTTACAAGAAAAACAAGCCTTTATCGTACTCTTACTTAGGCTTTTGGGTTCTGGCATTAAATCGTCAGCTTTGTGTAGTTTCCTCTACTTTCAATCATTGTTTCTATCTGTTCAAGGAGGACTGAGGTAGAATTCCAGAGAATGCAAGAGGCACTATTTCATTCATTCATTCATTCAATCGTATTTATTGAGCGCTTACTGTGTGCAGAGCACTGTACTAAGCGCTTGGGAGGTACAAGTTGGCAACATATAGAAACAGTCCCTACCCAACAGTGGGCTCACAGTCAAGAAGGGGGAGACAGAGAACAAAATAAAACATATTAACAAAATAAGTAGAATAAATATGTACAAGTAAAATAAATAAATTTTATTTATTTGGGACAGGACTGTGTCCAACCTGATTCTCGTGCATCTAACCCAATGCTTAGTATGGTTCTTGGCACATAGTAAGGGATTTAAAAATATCACATTTATTATAACCTACCTATTGTGACTCAATCTCACCTGTCCCACTGCCAACCCATTGTTCGCATCCTCCCTCTGACCTGGAACTCCCTCCCATTTCATATCCAACAGATTACCACTCTCTCCATTTCCAAAACCCTCCTAAAATCACATCTCCTCTAAGAGGTCTTCCCAGACTAACCTCTCTTTCCCCACCCTGTTTGCTATTCTGTCTGTGTCACCTATGAATTTGGGTCTAAGCACTTTGCTATTCATCCCACCCCAGTCCCACAGCACTTACAGTGCTTAGAACAGTGCCCAGCACTTAGAACAGTTCTTTGCACATCGTGAGCACTTAATAAATGCCATTCTTATTATATTATTATTAAGTACATATCCTTATAAGGTGCCACTTCCTCAATCTAACATCCTTCAATGTGTGTCTCCCCTACCTAGATTCCTCCAGGGCAGGAATTATGTCTACCAGCCCTATTTTATGTGCCCAAGCGCCTAACAGAGTGCTCTGCACACAGCAAGTACTCGATAAATACCATTGATTGATTGAAGGAATAATTCAGCCCATATCCATCACTTTCAGATCATTCTGCTATTTTTTCATCACTTTCCTCTCCTCCCAAATTAGGTTGTCTCCACACCTATCATCTCAAATCTTTTCAAGATACCCAGGATTTTAATCAATCAATCAATCATTCATTCATTCAATCGTATTTATTGATCACTTAGCGTGTGCAGAGCACTACACTAAGAGCATATTTATTGAGTGCTTACTGTGTGCACATCACTATACTAAGAGCTTGGGAGAGTACATTATAATAATATAACAGATACGTCCTCTGCTCACAACGAGCGAACAGTCTAGAGGACTTTGTAACTTTCCAGTCATACAATATCTATTCTTCACCGTGATTTTTCAGGGAAAAATTGAGGAACGTGTTCAACTAGAGTCCTGAAAGAGCTTCAGCATCAGAGGCTGTCAAAACACCATCTAGAGACTGGGCACATCACCTCTAATCATCCATCAGGAGCCAAAGCTTTCAACCCAGGCTATTCGACTGTGAAAAACAAGCACGCGGCGGCTCGAGTCCCCAACCAAAGCCGTCTTGTTTAGCTGTCAGGAACAGGAAAAGTCAAAGCGGTCTGAGGATGACTGACTGCGGTGTCACCGCAGGCGTCCAGCAGTATGACTCCTGCCAATCAAAACAGCCGGCGGGATTGAAACCCACGCCCGGGTTGCGACACGCTGTTGGAAACCTCTTGCCCGTCAGCTGGTGACTGAATAAGGGTGAGCCGTTTCTGACTGATGGATTCAAATCGGTAAACGCTTATGCTGCTAAAAGCAGTGTGGCTTAGTGCAGAGAGCACAGGCCTGGGTGCCAGAGGACCCGGGTTCTAATTCCAGCTCTGCCACTTGCCTGCTGAGTGACCTTGGGCAAATCGCTTCACTTCTCTGTGCTTCAGTTCTCTCATCTGCAAGATGGGGATTCAATACCTGTTCTCCCTCCTACATAGACTGTGAGTCCCATGTCGGACCTGATGATCATGTATCCACCCCAGCACTTCATACAGCCTCCAATGGCTACCGATCAATCTGCGCATCAAGCAGAAACTCCTCACCCTGGGCTTCAAGGCTCTCCATCACCTCGCCCCCTCCTACCTCACCTCCCTTCTCTCCTTCTACTGCCCAGCCCGCACCCTCCGCTCCTCCACCACTAATCTCCTCACTGTACCTCGCTCTCGCCTGTCCCGCCATCGACCCCCGGCCCACGTCATCCCCCGGGCCTGGAATGCCCTCCCTCTGCCCATCCGCCAAGCTAGCTCTCTTCCTCCCTTCAAGGCCCTGCTGAGAGCTCACCTCCTCCAGGAGGCCTTCCCAGACTGAGCCCCTTCTTTCCTCTCCCCCTCGTCCCCCTCTCCATCCCCCCGTCTTACCTCCTTCCCTTCCCCACAGCACCTGTATATATGTATATATGGTTGTACATATTTATTACTCTATTTATCTATTTATTTATTTATTTTACTTGTACATTTCTATCCTACTTATTTTATTTTGTTGGTATGTTTGGTTCTGTTCTCTGTCTCCCCCTTTTAGACTGTGAGCCCACTGTTGGGTAGGGACTGTCTCTATGTGATGCCAATTTGTACTTCCCAAGCGCTTAGTACAGTGCTCTGCACATAGTAAGCGCTCAATAAATACGATTGATTGATTGATTGATTGATAGTACTTTCGTTCATTCAATCGTATTTATTGAGCACTTACTGTGTGCAGAGCACTGTACTAAGCACTTGGGAAACACAAATTGGCAACATATGGAGACGGTCCCTACCCAACAATGGGCTCACAGTCTAGAAAGGGGAGACAGACAACAAAACAAGTAGACAGGTGTCAATACCATCAGAATACAGTGCTCTGCACACAGTAAGCACTCAATAAATGCGACTGAATGAAAATAAATAGAATTTGTAGCTACTGTGACATAACCTGGATCCATACCTAATCAGAATAAACAATTCCTTTTTTGTACGGAATAGCATAAACTAATCATGTTACATTAATTTGGGGAGAACGTCATTACATTTAAAAACGCACAACTTGGAGTAAAATTGAAATTTTGACTAGCAGGAACAACTAAGCTTAGGCAGACCTAGCTCTGTCCACTAAAGTTAACAAAAAATAATCAAAGGTTCCATAAGGAGCAATTTGAAAAAGTCCAAGCATTTGCTTCAACTACTTACATCCTACAATTTAACTGGATAGTACTCACCTATCCATTGAGTAGAGGTTGTGGTGTGGAGAAGCACTACAGAGGGAAGAGGCATTGCACAGTGCCCTTTCCCCTTCTCCCACCGGCCCCACGTCCAATCCAGCTTGCTCCAGGTGGGAGGCTATTCCGACAACGACGGCAATGAACACCTGCTCTCCCACACTTCTCTCCAATCACCACTGATTCACTTTCCCTGAGCCCAGGGTCCTCCTTTGTTTTTCTTTATGGTATTTGTTAAGCGCTCGCTACGTGCTAGGCACTGTGCTATAAGCTGGGGTACAATCGAGCTAGTCACATTGGACACAGTCCATGTCCCACATGGCACTCACCATATTAATCCCCATTTTGCAGATGAGGTAACTGAGGCACAGAAAAGTTAAGTGACTTGCCTAAAGACACAGCAGACATGTGGCAGAGATGGGATTAGAACCCAGGTCCTTCTGATTCCCAGGGCTGTTCTCTGTCCACTGGCCATGTTGCTTCTCTATTTCCCACAGTTCAGGACTGGCCAAGCTGGTAATTACCTTCTGTTTCTCAGAACTGTTTGAGCAAGATGAGTAATTCTTTAATTTTCCCTCACAAACACCACTGGGGGTAATTGTGATTTTTCCTCAAGATGTGTTTCCTTGGTGCTCTCTGTGAAGAATGACATGGGCCCTCTGGATGGAAAGTTCCCCTCTTAAAGCTAAGAGAATTGGGAAAGGGAATTCTTCTCAACAGGATGAGCAGTTTAGTTACCTCAGAGATGGCAGTTATATGGCTACCCACAGGCACTGTTTTCCACATCTCCTGCCGAATTACAACAGACTAGGGACTGTCTGGGGGAGATGAATGCCATCCTCTGCAGACTTCTCTCGGGTTTGGGGGCTCTCCATTAGTGGATTTCATCATTATTCTGGTAATCATTAAATGTGTACTTTGCGCCAAGCAATATACTAAGCTCTGGTGTAGGAACGAGTTAATCATTTGGGGCAAAGTCCCTGTACCACATGGTGCCGACAATCTAAGTAGAAGGGAGTAGGATTTAATGTACATTTTACAGATGAGGTTACTGAGGAATGGAAAAGTGAAGTGACTTGTCCAAGGTCACACAGCAGGCAGGTGATAGAGCCAGGTTTAGAATCCAGCTCTTCTGATTCCCGGAACCAAGCTCTTTCAATCAATCAATCAATCAATCGTATTTATTGAACACTTACTGTGTGCAGAGCACTGTACTAAGCGCTTGGGAAGTACAAGTTGGCAACATATAGAGACAGTCCCTACAGGACTTCATTCATTCATTCATTCATTCATTCAGTTGTATTTATTGAGTGCTTACAGTGTGCAGAGCACTGTACTAAGCACTTGGTAGAGTACAATATAACAACAAACAGCCATATCCCTTACCAAAATTTAAGCCTGTTCACCTGGCCAACCGAGGCTTCCTGTTTCTGGGGGAAAGAGTGGCTCCCGGCCAACAAATGAGCCTTGCTGGTCACTAAAGATCTTTCCTCTTACATCCTTTAGAGAGTGATGGGTACTGAATCCTAAAGGCAGGGGTCACATTTTCTGTATCGTGTGACCTGAGATTACAAATTAAAGGGAAAAAGGCTCAGGGCCAATGCCACCTGCATTTTTACAACCTTAACATGTTTGAATATGTGTTTATTGTGTTTAAAGGACTATTTTATTCATTAATTGCTAGTCTAATTCCAAGAACTGGATTGATCAGTCAATCAACTGAGTACTGACTGTGGGCAGAATGCCGTACTAAGTGCTTGGGAGAGTTGGTAGACTCAATCCCTGTCCACAAGGCCCTTACAGACTAGATGAGGAGACAGGCATTAAAATACATTCCAGATGGATATGGGGCTGGGGTGAATAAAGGCTACATACTTGAGTTCATATGTGACACAGAAAGGAAGGCTTAGATAGGGAAGTGAGGGTTTAGTCAGGGAAAGTTTCTTGGAGGAGGTGTGATTTTAGGAGGGTTTTGAAGGTGGGGAGAGTGGTGGTCTGTAGGATATGAAAGGGAAGGGAGTTTCAGGCCAGAAGGAGGATGGAGTTAGGGGGTCAGCAGCAAAAAAGTGAGATTGAGTTAAAGGGATTATGTTGGTGTTAGAGGAATGAAGTGTGAGGGTTGGGCTATAATAAGAAGTCAGGAGTAGTAGAAATATAGGAGGGAGAGAGCTTAGAGACTGCCTTAAAGCCACTTATTGGGAGGGAGTTTCTAGAGGTGGATGGGCAATGACTGGAGGTTTTTGAGGAGGGGAAAGGCATGGACTGAGAATGGACTGGAGTCAGCAATCCTTGCATACTGGCTTCATTGCTTGGGAGTTGAGACCTACTGAAATGTTATACAGCAAATATTCCTGAAACTGCAAACCTCTAAAAGCTACAGCAAGTCAAGTGAAATCCCCTTTTGGATCCTTACTTTCTAAATTCCATTACTATGCGCAGAGTGAGACTTTGGAGAACTGGAGAGGACAGCTTTGCTTCTTCGATCATCAGGTGGGAGTTTACTGAGTTGCCCATTTTTCATTTTCTCTCGGATGTGATGTCTTCTTCACTCCATCAACTTATTTACTTTGGTGGTGGTGATCAACAGGCACATCAAAACTTAAAACTGTGTTTCTTTAAGACTGTATAAACAACCACATCCAGTTTAATGAAATAGGAGAACACATTTTAATTTAAGAATTCCCAAGCTGGGTTTATGTGGAGTGATAGACTTGGGTGTGCCATCTACTGGGTAATTTTCAAGGAGGTTTTTTATTGTTACCTTGAACTGTATCCCTTTTTGATGTTTCTATTTCTTCTCTTTCTTTTTATTTCTCCCATTGTCTTCTGTCATCCTTCCCGCCCTTTCCTCTCTTACTATCACTGGCCCAGCTCTCCCTTACAGCAGAAGTGAATAGCAGCAATCGAGGCTAAACTAGAGCCAGAGGAAGAGTAAAGAGGGGAGAAAGATCAGCCACAAACTTTATCGAGCCGAATGATATTATTAAAATAATTCTTCTGAGCTTAAAATAACAAGGCCAACTCAAACACTTATAAGACCAGAAAGGCTGTCTGAAGCCCCATGCATTATCCTGAAAGGAGGTTCAGGGGAGAAAAAGATCAAACATGATCTCTGAAAATAAATAGTAGAGAGCCACACAAATGTCTATTAAAAAGATACCACTGGGAAAACCACAGGGGGTTATTTCTATAGGAATAAGTAGGTCAAGACCTTAAGCCATCATATATATATTGTCAAACTGTTCGTTCTTGCAATATCTAAGGTCATATGGGACAATGCTGGAGAATGTGAAAAGAGAGGTTTGGTTTTTTATGTCTCATCTGACCCAAGTAATTTCCTAATGTGGGAATCCCCAAATCCAGTCCACTTCGCAGCTTTTACAAACTAGCTGTTGGCACTGCTCTATGACTGATTCTTGTGGTGAAAAGTGACTTGCCATGAAAGAGCGGAACTCCACCATGGGCAATTAAGAAAGAGCATTCCTCAGCACAATTACTCAAAGTTCTTATATGATGACCATGGTTGAAGACTCCAGAAGACATTCATAGTCTCTTTTCTGTAGGTGTTCAGGGAAGAATTAGCATTTTTTTAATTATTTGTGCTCATTCTTACTTTAGAACAGTGTCTGACCTAATTATATTCTATCTAACCCAGTGCTTAGTGCCGGACTAAACACGCATCATCCAATCTCTCTCCTACTATTCTTCTCCAAACTCCTTGAGATGGTTTTCTATGCCTGCTGCCTCCACTTACTGTTCTCCAATTCTCTCCCTGAGGCTCCCCAGTCTGGTTTCTGCCTCCTTCACTCCACAGAAACTACCCTCTCCAAGGTCACCTTTTTTTTTTTTTGTCAAATCTGACAACCTCTACTTCATCCTTGTCCTCGTCGGTCTCTCAGATGTTTCAATACTGTGGACTGCCACCTTCTCCTTGAAACATTACCCAACTTTAGCTTCACTGATACTGTCCTCTCTTGGTTCTCCTCCTATCTCTCTGACCATTCCTTCCTAGTCTCGTTGCTGGCTCAATCAGTCAGTTGTCTTTATTGAGCACTTACCATGTGGCAGAGCACTGTACTAAATGCTTGGGAGAGTAGAATATAATGATATAATAGAGACATTCCCTGCTCTCAACGATTTTACAAACTGGAGGTGGAGGGAGACATTAATATAAGTAAACAAATTACAAATATGTACATATGTACATAAGTGCTATTGGGTTGGAAAGGTGGATGAATAAAGGGAGCAAGTAAGGGCAACGCAGAAGGGATTGGAAGAAAAAGAAAAGAGGGCTTATTCAGGGAAGACCTCTTGGAGGAGATGTGCCTTCAGAAAGGCTTTGAAGAGGAGGAGAGGATCATCTGTAGGATATAAAGAGGGAGGGAGTTCCAGGCCAGAGGCAAGATGTGGGCGAGAGGTCAGCAGTGAGATAGAAGAGATTGAGGTGGAAGAGATTGGGATTGAGTAGGTTGGAATTAGAGCAGCAAAGTATGTGGGCTGGGTTTTACTAGGAGATTAACTAGATGAGGTAGAAGGGAGCAAGGGGATTGAGTGGTTTACGACTGATGGTAAGGAGTTTCTGTTTGATGTGGGGATGGATGGGAGACCACTGGAGCTTCTTGAGGAGTGGGAAAACATGGACTGAAAGCTTTTGTAGAAAAATGATCCGGGTAAGCAGAGTGAAGTATGGACTGGAGTGGGGAGAGACAGGAGGCAGGGAGATCAGCAATGAGGCTGATACAGTAACCAAGGAGGGAAACAATACATGCTTGGATTAATGTGGTGGCAGTTTGGATGGAGAGGAGAGGACAGATTTTAGTGGTATTGTGGAGGTTGAACTGATAGGATTTAGTGAGAGATTAAACATGCAAGTTGAATGAGAGAGAGGAGTCAAGGTTAATGCCAAGGTTACGGGCTTGTGAGACAGGGAGGATGGTGGTGCAGTCTACAGTGATTGGAAAGTCCAGAGAAGGACAGGGCTTGTGTGGGCAGTGTTGCTCAGTGGAAAGAGCCTGGGCTTGCGAGTCAGAGGTCTTGAGTTCTAATCCCGGGTCCACCAATTGTCAGCTGTGTGACTTTGGGCAAGTCACTTCACTTCTCTAGGCCTCAGTTACCTCATCTGTAAAATGGGGATTAAGATTCTGAGCTCCCCGTGGGACAGCCAAATCACCTTGTAACCTCTCAGCACTTAGCACAGTGCTTTGCACATAGTAAGAACTTAATAAATGCCATTATTATTATTATTCTTATTACTATTATTATTATTATTATGAGTTCTGTTTTAGACATGTTAAATTTGAGGTGACAGCGGTACATTCAGCGCTTATAACAGTGCTTTGCACATAGTAAGCGCTTAACAAATACCATCATTATTAGGGATGTCTTGAAGGTAGGAGGAAATGTGAGACTGGAGAGAGGGAGAGAGATCAGGACTGGAGATGAAGATTTGGGAATCATCTGCATAGTGGTTGAAGTCGCGTGACCAAATGAGCTCTCCAAGGGAGTGGGTGAAGATGGAGAATAGAAGGAGACCTAGAACTGATATTTGAGGGACACCCATAGTTGGGGGCTGGGAGGCAGAAGAGGAACCCGCAAAACAGTTTGAAAAGGAGGGGTCAGAAGGATAGGAGGAGAACCAGGAGAGGATAGTAACAGTGAAGCCAAGTTTGGATAATATTTTCAGGAGAAGGAGGTGGGTGATGGTGTGGATGTCAGCTGAGAGGTAGAGGAGGATTAGGATGGAGTAGAGGCCATTGGATTGGCCAAAAAGAAGAGCATATGCGATTTTTGAGAAGGCGGTTTCTGTGGAGTAATGGGGATGGAAGCCAGATTGGAAGAGGTCAAGAAGAGAATTGAAGGAGAGGAATTTGAGACAAACTCTCTCAAAGAGTTTGGAGAGGAATGGTAGTAGGGGAAATGGGGAGATAACTGGAAGGAAAGGTGGGGTCAAGGGAGGGTTTCTTTTTAGGGCAGGGGAGACATGTGAATGTTTGAAAGTAGCTGGGAAAAAGTGTTTGGAGAGCAAACAATTGAAGATGGCATTTAGGGAAGGAAGAAAAGAAGGGATGGGGTCAGATGTGCTGGTGGAGGGGGTGAATTTTGAGAGAAGGCAGGAAATCTCCTATTGAGATACTGCTGGGAAAGTCGAAGGAGAGGCAAGGGAGATTTTAGGAAGATCATGCCTGACAGTTTCAATTTTCTCAGGAAAGCAGGTGTCCAGGTCATTAGGAGCAAGAGATGGGGGAGGTGGGGAGTTAAATGTCTGGAACAACTAGAGAGGGTGATGAGTATGGGTGTCAATAAGGGTGGAGAAATAATTTTTCCGGGTAGATGAGAGGTCCGAGTTAAAGCATGTAAGGATAAACTTACAGTGGACCAAGCTAATCTGATGTCTAGATTTCTGACAGCAGTGCCTTGCAGCTCATACACAAGAGTGAAGGATGCGGAATGTAGAGGTCATCTATGTTGATCTTATCCTTTCCTGCTTTGACTACTGCATCTGTCTCCTCGTTGACCTCCCTCATTCTTCTATCTCCCCACTTCAGTCCATAGTTCACTCTGCTGCTAGGATAATTTTTCTTGAAAAATGCACCGTCCATGCCGCCCACTTTTCAAGAACCCCCAGTGGTTTCCCACCCTCTTCTGCATCAAATAGAAACTCCTTTCCCTTAAAGTACTCAATCAGCTCCATCTCCACTACCTTAACCCACCTGATTTTCTACTACAGCCCAGCCCACAAACTTCACTTCTCTAGTGCCAGCCTACTCACTGTACCTCCAGCTCATCTATATCGCCATCCACCCCTTTCCCACATCCTCCCTCTGGCCTGGACCTCCCTTCCTCTCCATAAAACCCAGGCCACCACCCTCCCCACATTCCAAGCCTCATTCACTTCACATCTCCTCCAAAAAGCCTCCCCGATAAGCCCTCTTTCCCCGTCTCTCCTTATTATGTCACCTATGCACTGGTATTTATATACCCTTTAAGCACTTGATATTCACCCCACCTTCAACCCCACAGTACTTATGTACATATCATTAATATATTGATTTATATTAATGTCTGTCTCCACCTCTAGACTGTGAGCTTGTTGTGGGAAGGGAACATTTCTACCAACTCTGTTGTATTGTTCCCTTCTAAGTGCTTAGCATAGTGCTCTGTTGGCTTCTTCCCTATGGCTTGCCAACATGCTAGGCCTCTATCTTAAAAAATACCCTCCCTTATTCCCATGACTTCATCCAGTTATCCCATCTCCCTCCTACCTTTTCCTCCAAGCCTCTTGAGGGAGTTGTTTACACTTGCTGCCTCTGTTTCCTCACTTCTGATTCTGTTTTTGTCCCTCTCCAATCTGGCTTCTGCCCCCCTTCACTCCACAGAAACATCCTTCTCTAAGGTAACCGATGATCTTCTTCTCACCAAATATGATGGCCTCTTACACAGCTGATAAGTGGCAGAGCCAGGATTAGAACACATGACCTCTGACTCCCAACCCGTTCTCTTTCTAGGAAGCAGCGTGGCTCAGTGGAAAGAGCCCAGGCTTTGGAGTCAGAGGTCAGGGGTTCAAATCCCGGCTCCGCCAATTGTCAGCTGTGTGACTTTGGGCAAGTCACTTCACTTCTCTGGGCCTCAGTTATCTCATCTGTAAAATGGGGATTAAGACTGTGAGCCCCCCGAGGGACAACCTGATCACCTTGTAACCTCCCCAGCGCTTAGAACAGTGTTTTGCACATAGTAAGTGCTTAATAAATGCCATTATTACTATTATTATTTCCACTAAGCCATGCTGTTTCTCTCAGTCAGACAGATATTAATGTCTGTCTCCCCCACTCTAGACTGTAAGCTCATTGTGGACAGGGAATGCGTCTGCTTATTGTTCGATTGCACTCTCCCAAGTGCTTAGCATAGTGCTCTGCACACAGTAAGCACTCAATAAATATGATTAAATTAATGAATAATAATAATAATAATGGTATTTATTCAGTATACTTACTATGTGCCAGGCACTGTCTAAGCACTGGGGTGGATACAAGCAAATCAGAATGGACACAGACCCTGTCCCACACTGGGCTAACAGTCTCAATCCCCATTTTACAGATTAGGTAACTAAGTAAAATGACTTGCCCAAGGACACATCGCATGGCCCATTCTCTCTCCACCAGGCCATGCTGCTTCTTCCTTCCTTCTGTTCTGCATTTTGTGGCAGTTGAGACCCAAACCCTGGCCTTGTAAGATCTGAAATCATTGACCAAGTTATTTAGTTGTCCAGGTTTACACAGCTAACTAAACTCATCCTAGTCAGATTGTTTTTTAGTGCACTTACTCATATCTTTCCCTGTTCTTATTGTTGGCTAATCGTAAAGAATCCCCACAACTTAGTTACTTAGACAAAACCAGAAGACTTAATTTCTCTTTAGCTTCAGACATATGTTCTGCTTGAAAGGAACTTTCCTTGAATGTGTTCACACAAATTCATCATTTTGTTGAAATGTTTAGACAGGCTAATTTTATTTTTACCTCATAGTCATACTTTTTAGCAGTCTGTCCCCATAATGATGAACTTTTACGAGGAAAATTTGTATCTCCATTTATCCTCCTTGGCACTTCTACTGTTTGTGGCATGGCGGTTTAAGTTATAAAAACCGGGGAGAAACCTTGAAAGTAAATCAATACCTTTCTTGAGGTCACACTGTCCTCCTGGAGCCTTACCAGAAACTTTTTTTTTTCCCCAAATGAAAGCCATTTCCTAAGCAGCCCTCCCAGAACCCCTTTCTGGAATAAAATCAGAGGTTTCTCTTTCCATCAGGTTATGTACCTAGAACTGGCAGTTTAAATTAAGATCATTATTTTGGTTTCTGGCTCTGCCACCTTCCAGTGGTCTTAACTTCCTGAGGATAAAGATAATGTTGGGCAGGGCAATCTGCTGAAATGACAGTTTTTTCAGCAGGGAGAATGAACTAGATTCAGCCACTGGCAATGAAAAGGGACACTTTTTCTTTCTCTGAGTCCCAGAGCCAAAGGGCCAAAAGAAATGCCTGTGTTCTGGACTCTGGCTACCAAAAGTCTCCCTCCAGTTAGCTTCCATAACTCTCTCGGCCCGACTCTATCCCTTGTGTACTGCCAGAGTTTTTTCCCAAGAGACCTAATTTATTATCATTATTATTATTTTTAATGGCACTTGTTAAGTCCCTACTTTGTGTCAAGTTTGTGCTACGTACTGGAGTAATAATAATAATAATAATGATGATATTTGTTAAGCATTTACTATGTGCAAAGCACCGTTGTAAGCACTGGGGGGATACAAGGTGATCAGGTTGTCCCACGTGGGGCTCACAGTCTTAATCCCCACTTTACAGATGAGGTAACTGAGGCACAGAGAAGTTAAGTGACTTGCCCAAGCTAGTCAGGTTGGACACAGTCCATGTCCCGATTTGGGGCTCCCTGTCAATTCCCATTTTACAAATGAGGCAACTGAGGCACAGAAAAGTTAAGTAACTTGCCCAAGGTCACCTGGCAGACAAGTGGCAGAGCCGAGATTAGAACCCAGGTCCTTCTGACTCCCAGCTCATTATCATAATAATAATAATAATTATTATTATTATTATTAGCCAGACAGTCTTACAGGGGATATGGGATTAGTGATTTTAGTTGTGGATCAATACTACAGATAATAATATAATAATGATGGCATTTATTATTATTATTAATAATAATAATAAGGCCCTTAATTAATAATAATTAAGTAATACTTCTAGATTGTGAGCCCACTGTTGGGTAGGGACTGTCTCTATATGTTGCCTACTTGTACTTCCCAAGCACTTAGTACATGCTTTGCACACAGTAAGCGCTCAATAAATACGATTGATGATGATGAGGTCACGCTGCTCCTCTCAGGATTAGGTATTTCATTCATTCATTCCATCGTATTTATTGAGCACTTGTTGTGTGCACAGCACTGTATTAAGTGCTTGGGAAGTACAAGTCGGCAACATATAGAGACGGTCCCTACCCAACAACGGGCTCACAGTCTAGAGAAGGGAGACAGACAACAAAACATGTAGACAGGTGTCAAAACTGTCAGAATAAATAGAATGCCTTGCAGGTTGGGGTAATAGAGGAGCGATCGATGCCTCCTGGAGAGTGTGAAGACCAGACTAAAGGGAACACAGGGACCAAGCAGGGTTAGTGTTGGCCTGAGCCTAACTTGGCACATATCTCACAGCTCTTACATGGAAATGATAATAATAATAATAATAACAATAATAATAATAATAATAATAATAATAATTGTAGAATTTGCTAAGCACAGGCATTGTACTAAGAGCTGGGGTAGATACAAGTCAGTTGGATCGGACACAGCCCCTGCCCCCCATGGGGCTCACAGTCTTCATCCCCATTTTGCAGATGAAGTAACTGAGGCACAGAGAAGTGAAGTGATTTGCCCAAGGTCACACAGCAGACAAGTGGCAGAGCCGGGATTAGGACCTATGACTTTCTGACTCCTGGGTTCATGCTCTAAGCATTAGGTCATGCTGCTTCACTAATGATGCTCCCTGAGACTTTGGGAGAAGCTAAATTTATAATAATAATAATGATGATGCTATTTGTTAAGCACTTACTATGTGCAAAGCACTGTTCTAAGTGCTGGGGGGATACAAGGTGATCAGATTGTCCCATGTGGGGCTCACAGTCTTCATCCCCACTTTACAGATGAGGGAACTGAGGCCCAGAGAAGTTAAGTGACTTGCCCAAAGTCACACAGCTGACATTTGGCAGAGCTGGAATTTGAACCCGTGACCTCTGACTCCAAAGCCCGGGCTCTTTCCACTGAGCCACGCTGCTTCTCTGAGCAGCTGCGACTTGTTATCTGTGGGGTCTATTTTCAAAGGATTCAGTGGGCGCTTCCTAGGGAAAGTTTATAAGCACAATCCCACTCATCCTAACCGAGAAGAAGAAGACCTATGGGACTTCAGTGTTATCGATCAGGAAGTCGATGCTTAGAAGAGCAAAAAGTTTGCCTCAACCTTCTGAGCTCATTTTGAGCTTCTAGACTGTGAGCCCGCTGTTGGGTAGGGACCGTCTCTATATGTTGCCAGCTTGTACTTCCCAAGCGCTTAGTACAGTGCTCTGCACACAGTAAGCACTCAATAAATGCGATTGAATGAATGAATGAATTGTGAGTGGGGGAACATTTCTTTCATTCAATCTTATTTATTGAGTGCTTACTGTATGCAAAGCACTGTACTAAGCACTTGGGAGAGTACAATATAACAATTAACAGACACATTCCGTGCCCGCAATGAGCTTACAGTCTAGAGGAGGAGACAGACATTAATATCAATAAATTACACAAACTCTGTTACACTGTACTCTTCCAGGCACTTAGTACAGTGCTCTGCACACAATAATCACTCAGTAAGTATCACTCAAATCTGCTTGGCCAAGTGTTTGGAAGGCCAGGTAAAGCAGAGGTTGGAGAGAGGTAAATACAAAAGTTGGGGACAGTGCTATCTACCCTACTCTTCAATTCATTGATTCAGTCGTATTTATTGAGCGCTTACTGTGTGCAGAGCACTGTACTAAGCGCTTGGGAAGTACAAGTTGGTAACATATAGAGACGGTCCCTACCCGACAATGGACTCACAATCTAGAAGGGGGAGACAGACAATGAAACAAAACATGTGGACAGGTGTCAAGTTATCAGAATAAATAGAAGTAAAGCTAGATGTACATCATTAACAAAATCAATCAATCAATTGTATTTACTGAGCACTTACTGTGTGCAGAGCACTGTACTAAGCATTTGGGAAGTACAAGTTGGCAACATATAGAGACGGTCCCTACCCAACAGTGGGCTCACAGTCTAGAAGGGGGAGACAGAGAACAAAACAAAACATATTAACAAAATAAAATAAATAGAATAGATATGTACAAGTAAAATAAATAGAGTAATAAATTTTTACAAACATATATACATATAAACAGGTGCTGAGGGGAAGGGAAGTAGTTAAGGTGGGGGGAATAAATAAAAATAAATAGAATAAAATAAATAGAATAGTAAATATGCACAGGTAAAATAAATAGAGTAATAAATCTATACAAACATATATAGAAAAGCAGCATGGCTCAATGGAAAGAGCCCGGGCTTAGGAGTCAGAAGTCATGGGTTCTAATCCCAGCTCCGCCACTTGTCAGCTGTGAGACTTTGGGCAAGTCCCTTAACTTCTCTGGGCCTCAGTTCCCTCATCTGTAAAATGAAGTTTGAGACTGTGAGCCCCACGTGGGACAATCTGATTACCTTGTATCCCCCCAGTGCATTGAACAGTGCTTTGCACATAGTAAGTGCTTAGCAAATACCATTACTTAAAACAGTGTGCTGTTCAGAGTAAGCACTCAATAAATATGACTGATTGATGGAATGACTGATTGAGAAGGTTAATTCCTGGAACTTCAGGGCCATGAACCGACACAGAGGAATTTGTTTGTATTCTAGTGGTTGTGCAGTATGTGTTGCACACTCTCTTCCCAGCCTGGCATGTCCCCCTTAAGACACTGTGAGCAACTAGATCGGCAGGGATGCAACACACCACAAAGGTATGCAAAGGTCTTTTACATGCAGGACCATCTTAGGATCCAAGAGACTACAACATCCTGCTGATCCTGTGCCAAAAGGGAATGTCACTGTTTACTGTCATTTTGTACTTTCCCAAGCACTTAGTACAGTGCTCTGCACACAGGAAGCTCTTAATAAATGCAATTGAATGAATAAATGAATGAATGAAAATTCATTCAATCGTATTTATCGAGCGCTTACTGTGTGCAGAGCACTGTACTAAGCGCTTAATGAATGAAAATGTCACGAGCTGGCCCGGTAACTGCTCTGGACTGTAAACTCATAAGCGCTTAGTACAGTGCTTTGCACAGAGGAAGCGCTCAATTAATATGATTGAATGAATGAGAGAATTATGGGCAGGGAACACGTCTGCTCATTTTTCTTTGTGGTACTCCCCCAAGCACTGAGAACAGTGCTATGCTCATAATAAGCACTTAATAAATATCACTGATTGAGTACTCCAGTCTTCCATGACCACATTAGCTGTCATTTTTCAGGATTCCTGCTGGGCCTATCCACTGTACTGAATGCCCTCCACGGTTCTTCACTCGGCAATCTTCCCCACTGCATGATAGGGCTCCGATAAGCAGAACCGGGGCTAGAAACCAGATCGCTTGAGTTGTCGAGCCTTGCTCTTTCCATTTCCACTGGGCTAACAATAGCCTTCAACTGTTTAGCTGGAGTTCCAGGACAAGCAGACAGAGAAGGGGCTGATTTAACACTTCCCACAACTGAAAATCCTTTGAACTATGTAGGGCAATGGGTGAATGGGAAGAGGCTCAACAAAGAGCACAAGCAGCCACTAGAAATATCTGTTTTTCACAGACAAGAAATCCTCCTTTCTTTCTCCGAGGCACAGTGAAAGGGCAGAAAACATCATGCAAAAATACAGAAAAGGAGAAACAAGGTGGTAGATACCATTCCGGTATTTCACATTTCGTCATTTTCTTCCTTTTTTCTCTTCTTTTGAAAGGTATTTAAGACAGTCCTTGGGTATGGGCTTTTGAAGGAGAAACATTTCTCAAGTCGGGAGAGTCAAAGGTGGATTTCATGAAGAGTGATTCAGTGACAATCGAAGGGAGTGAAGGACGGGGGAACAAAATGCAACGATCATGTTTACAGTCCTTGGACGGCACACCCCACACTTCTCCTACACGATGGCGAATATCTCAGCATGGTGATCCAACTGACCTGTGTAATTTAGTACATTCAGCAGCAGCTACTAATCACCTGCTTTTTACCTACCACCCACAGCATCATATTGGCAGGCCAGGTGGGTGGAGATTTATATGCAACATTGCTTTGGACTCATTTAATCATTCTGTCATACGACCTTGGATGTGGCTATTAATCCTTAGAGTCTGGCTCCTTTTTGGAGAAACTGGAAGGAGAAAACACTCATGCTCTCAAGTAAGAGATTTCTTGATGAAGCAGCTAGTACTGTTAGCTGAAAAACAAAAAAGTTCTAAACCAACTCATCATTAGAATCTGATTTTATTTGCAAAGAATGGGGTAACCTTTCTAAGAGAAAATTAACATACGCATCAGCTACAGAATGTACAATATACGATCCTGGATTCTGACATCTATGAATTTAAACAATCCATTCTGCTTCCTCAGGGCAGTGTTATCATGCACTGAGCAGAAGACCAAGACTCAGAATGTCACCAAGCTATCTCTACACCTAAATTAAATGCTTTCATGAATTTCCTTAAAAAATGGTAAAGTCTAATTCATTTATTTACGGCCCTTCCACTCTTCTCTGCCTCCTTAACGTGGGTAAGCCTAATGAGAACAAAAATCCAGAAAGGTGTTAAAAGATGAAAATGATCTAAGGCTGAATCCTCTATTAGATGAAGTGTTTTCTGTCCTTTAGAGTTGGATTCTACTCTTGATAATAATAATAATAATAATGATGGGATTTCTTAAGTGCTTACTATGTGCAAAGCACTGTTCTAAGCACTGGGGAGGTTACAAGCTGATCAGGATGTCCCACGGGGGGCTCACAGTCTTAATCCCTATTTTACAGATGAGGTAACTGAGGCACAGAGAAGTTAAGTGACTTGCCCAAAGTCACACAGCTGACAACTGGCAGTCAGGATTTGAACCCATGACCTCTGACTCCAAAGCCCGTGCTCTTTCCACTGAGCCACGCTGCTTCTCTTACTGAATCATATTGCAATGCCACAGGTAGCCAATGTTTAGAGAACAAAAGCAGCATTTCAGAGACCCTGCACTCAAACGTGAATGCAGTTTGAATTTAATAGTACTTCTTTCCTCACAAAATTAGTTCTCCTGAATAGCATTATTCCTTCACACAACCAATTGCCCTACAATCAACTCATCAGTGGCATTTTTTGAGCACTACTGAGTGCAGAAGCACTCTACTAAGTTCTTGAGAAAATACATAATCTCTGCCCTCAAGGAGCTGAAAATCTAGTTGAACTCAAAACAAAATTCATTCTGAACAATCTTAGTTCCCCTGCACATAGTGCTGTACAAAACTTGTTCCCCTGAACATTAAGGAAAAACGATTTGTTCCACATTAGTTGCAACTGTTTCCTCAGTTATCTGCTAATAGTACTATTTCACCGATCATGGAAATTTGCTGGAATTGACCTGGCAAGGTTTATGGCTATATTTTACTGTCCCCTTCCAAGGGGACTGAGAATGTGAGCTCTGATCCCTATTTTGTTAGTGAGTTTTGCGAGGCACTGACTCCCATTTTGTTCTCTGCATTTTCTCAACTGGAAAAGGAGACAGGGAAGGAAGTCTGTAGAGGAACTCTCATCCCAGAAGTTTAATGATGAATTTGATTCTATTGTGGTTTGATGGATGATATTCTAAGCCCTCCTTTCCTCTTCTCCCACTCCCTTCTGCATCACCCTGACTTGCTCCCTTTATTTATTTCCCCTCCCAGTCCCACAGCCCTTATATATGTATCTGTAATTTATTTATTAATGTCTGACTCCCCCTCCAAACTGTAAGCTCACTGTGGGCAGGGAATGTGTCTGTTGTTATACTGTACTCTCCCAATCGCTTAGTACAGGCCTCTGCACACATAAGTGCTCAATAAATGTGATTGAATAAATATTATTTCTTAGGAGGGTCTTCCACATTCTCTTCTGCCCTCAGGCTTGTGAAAGTTAGACATGGGTCCAGGGCAAGCAAACCATAGAGAAAATGTAGCGAGGTGCATGAATTCTCCATAGATAGCACTCTTGGAACTTGAAACTACAAGTCATTTGCTAAATGACACAGTTCCATGATTGACTGGCGAATTTTGAGCTATGATATGTTAATCAGGCAAAATCATTCAAGATGATCCAATGAGTGGGTGGTTTATGGTGGCTTCTGATCGATCATCTTCAGAGTTTAAAATATGAAGTCCCGATCTTCTGGCCCCGGGAAAGAGGAAGGTGGAAATCTCCTTGAAACTCTGAGGAAGGAGCCCAGGCCAACCGTGGGTGCACGGATTTGGGGGTGCTCTGTATCTGGAAGGGGCTGTGCATGGGGAGAGGGGTTCCACGAGGTACATGCATGCACGATTCCTTCAGATAACTGGTGAGCGCTTAGAACAGTGCTTTGCACATAGTAAGTGCTTAACAAATGCCATCATTATTCGTTCATTCAATCATATTTGTTGAGCGCTTACTGTGTGCAGAGCACAGTACTAAGTGCTTGGGAAGTATAAGTTGGCAATTATTATTATTATTCCGGAGGTGCACAAATGCCATCATTATTCATTCATTCAGTCATATTTATTGAGCGCTTACTGTGTGCAGAGCACAGTACTAAGCGCTTGGGAAGTATAAGTTGGCAATTATTATTATTATTATTATTATTATTATTATTTTACTGTTATTCTGGAGGTGCACAAATGCCATCATTATTCATTCATTCAATCGTATTTACTGAGCGCTTACTGTGTGCAGAGCACAGTACTAAGTGCTTGGGAAGTATAAGATGGCAATTATTATTATTATTATTATTATTTTATTCCAGAGGTGCACAAATGCCATCATTATTCATTCATTCAATCACATTTATTGAGCACTTACTGTGTGCAGAGCACAGTACTACGCGCTTGGGAAGTACAAGTTGGCAATTATTATTATTATTATTATTATTATTCCGGGGTTGGTGTGGAAAGCACAGGGGCCAGGCTGCCCACCAGGGACACACGTGTCTGATTCCTCCTGGGCAGAATGGGAAGCCCTCCGCATCTGGGTGGGATTGTATGCAGAGAGAGCGGACTGTCCACTCAGGATATTCATTCAATCATATTTATTGAGCGCTTACTGTGTGCAGAGCACTGTACTAAGAACTTGGAGAGTACAATGGGATATGCCACACTGGTCTCCTCTCCTGGACCAGGGGGTGGGCGCCAACCAAAGTGACTTTGTCTCGGTTCGGTGGGAGGGATCGTGTCCAGCTGGGGGCATTTCCCTCTGGATCCCCTAGCCCCGGGGGGAAGAGAGGGGAATTCTGACAGGGGCAAGGGGATGGAGTCTCTGGTGTGGAGCGGACCACAGGCTGGGCCCGTGCCCAGAGAAGGGTGCCAGGCCAGAGTCAGGTTGTGACTGGTCGATATCAATCACAGGGGAGGCGGGCTAGGTTGGGTTGTACTTCAACCCCTTCTACTAAGGATGGTGGATTTTTTAGCCCCATGTGGGACGTGGACTCTGTCCCTTTTAGACTGTGAGCCCACTGTTGGGTAGGGACTGTCTCCATATGTTACCAATATGTACTTCCCAAGCGCTTAGTACAGTGCTCTGCACATAGTAAGCGCTCAATAAATACGATTGATGATGATGATGATTAGTTTGTACCAACCCCAGTGCTTAGTACGGTGCCTGGCACATAGTAAGCACTTAAAAAAATACTATCAACAAACAACAAATGTGTAATCCAAACAAACTCCTCCTATGCACACGGCACCCTCATGTTGGCCCCAATATCGCTATAATGTCATGGAAGACCGTCTTCACCTCTGAATGTTCCCAACTTTCAACCCAGGATTCGTTTCCTCTCATAGCCTGGTCTGAACACTCCTACTATTGAACTTGACTTTTCAATCCAGGTGCTTTTTTTCCTGTTAAAAAGCAGAGATTTCCCATTTTGTTTGTTGTTGCTCAGATTGAGCAAGATCATTTTGAATTCTGGCTTAATTAACCAAGATGATAATAATAATAATAATAAAGCATTTGTTAAGTGCTTACTATGTGCCAAGCACTGTTCTAAGCGCTGGGGGGATACAAAGTAATCAGATTGTCCCAGATAGGGCTCACAGTCTTAATCCCCATTTTCCAGATGAGGGAATTGAGGCACAGAGAAGTGAAGTGACTAGCCCAAAGTCACACAGCTGACAAGTGGCGGAGCCAGGATTAGAACCCATGACCTCTGATTCCCAAGCCCGGGCTCGTTCCACTGAGCTACGCTGCTTTTCCAGTAATGGCTTTGGCCAGTACCAGATGTGCTTCTGCCATCCCAAATTGGCAGACACAGGCCATGCCCTGGGCTTTCCGTGGGTTTTGCAACGTAAGCCAATGTTGTCACCTGGACTCTTTTATGGAAATCAGCAGACCCCAGAGTGGATCCCCAGGAGATTCCCAATCTCCTTCCCATTCCAGAAACAATGCATTCCCTTCCTAAGTACCCTATTAACCCAGGAGCTGCTTCTCAGCAGTAAGAGCCCTGGTGGTGTGAGCCAAATATTGAAGAAAAAATACCACACATGAAGGCATCCATGCTGTATTAGTTTCAGGAAGGGAAAAGCTAGTTGAAAAAATTGACCAATGACCACCCTATTAACCATCACATACTTCCCAAGCATCTCTCTATTACATGATCCAAGGATGGGAGGGTGTGAGGCCTTGGGGCCCACTGACATAACTCTGTATATGTATATATGTTTGTACATATTTATTACTCTATTTATTTATTTATTTATTTATTTTACTTGTACATATCTATTCTATTTATTTTATTTTGTTAGTATGTTTGGTTTTGTTCTCTGTCTCCCCCTTTTAGACTGTGAGCCCACTGTTGGGTAGGGACTGTCTCTATATGTTGCCAATTTGTACTTCCCAAGCGCTTAGTACAGTGCTCTGCACATAGTAAGCGCTCAATAAATACGATTGATGATGACGATGATAACTCATGGGTTTTAATCCCAGCTCCACCACTTGTCTGCTGGGTGACCCTGGGCAAGTCATTTCACTTCTCTGGGCCTCAGTTACCCGGTCTGTAAAAGGGGGATCGAGACTGTGAGCCCCACGTGGGACAGGGATTGGGTCCAACCCGATTTGCTTGTACCCACTCCAGTGCTTAGTACAGGACCTGGCACATGGTAAGAGCTTAATAAATACCATAATCATTATTATTATTAAGTCCCCTCTGAAAAAGGGCCCCTAACATGGTCAGGGAATTACGGACTGTCAAGTTTCGCTTTTATACTTGGCAATTTTGAAGAGTCAACATTCATTCATTCAATCGTATTTATTGAGCACTTACTGTGTGAAAAGCACTGTACTAAGCACTTGGAAGAGTACAATATAATATAATATAATATAATATAATTAGAATAGAATAGAATAGAATAGAATATTCTATGAGTCAATCCATTCAATACACTTCTATTCTATTCTATTCTATTCTATTCTATTCTATTAATAATAATATGATAATAATATAACAGTAATAATATAATAATAAACAGGCACATTCCCTGCCCACAGTGAGCTTAAAGTCTAGAATTTACAGTCTAAACAATTAAATTAAGGTTCAGTGACCTCTTGGAAAAACCCTGCCTAACCAGAAGAGATGACACGTTTTCTGTAAGGGGAAAGCGTGCCTCAGTAATCAGTTGGCGCTCACTGTTAAGGTCAACAGGCATGTGAATAGACGGGCAGAATATATTTTGATCGTAGAAAAAGGCTTTACAAGGTTCCATAACAAAGACATTTAAAAAAGCCAAATAATCAAAGGATTGATGGGAATGTTCTATCATGAATGGAAAACTGGCTGAAAAATAGGAGGAAACCGAAGGTCAGGCTAAATGGCCATCTTGCCGGATAGAGAAGTATAAATAATGGGGTCTCCCAGGGATCTGTTTTAAGTCTGGTTTTCCTTAACATTTTCATAAACACTATGGATGAGGGAGTTTGGGCTGAAAAATCCAAACTTGCAGATGACACTGGGTTCTTCTGGATAATGAAATGCCAAGGCAGCAGAGAAAAACTGCAGGAAGACTGCATAAAACTGAATGAGTGGGCTGAAGAGTGGCAGATGAGCTTCAGTGTAGGCAAGAACCTGGGGAAAAATAATTACAGCTATATAATAATGACCTTGGAGCCATCACTCAAAACTTAAGAGTTATTAGAGTCATTGGTGACTATTCTTTGGCTAAAGAGGTCAACAGAATGCAGGTATGATCAGCAAGGGCCAGGGAAATAAACCAGAGCTATATTGCTGCCACTCTGTAATACTATCAATCAATCAATCAATCAGTCACATTTATTGGGTACTTACCATGTGCAGAGCACTGTACCAAGTAATAATAATAATAATAGTAATTATGGTATTTGTTAAGCACTTATTATGTGCTGAGTACTGTTCTGAGGGGAAACAAGGTAATCAGGTTATCCCACATGGGGCTCACAGTCTTAATCCCCATTTTACAGCTGAGGTAACTGAGGCACAGAGAAGTTAAGTGACTTTGCAAAGGTCACACAGCTGATGGCTGGCGGAGCCGGGATTAGAACCCATGACCTCTGCCTCTCAAGCCCAGGCTCTTGCCACTGTTTCCTGCCTACAAAGGGCTTACTGTCTACAACATATGTGTACTGGGAGGAGCAGGGGGAGGGGTGGCTTGCACAGTTGGGAGGCTCAGTGGAAAGTGCATGGGCTTTGGAGTCAGAGGTCATGGGTTCAAATCCCGGCTCTGCCAACTGTCAGCTGTGTGACTTTGGGAAAGTCACTTAACTTCTCTGGGCCTCAGTTACCTCATCTGTAAAATGGGGATTAAAAAAAACTGTGAGCTCCCCATGGGACAACCTGATCACCTTGTAGCCACCCCAGCCCTTAGAACAGTGTTTTGCACATAGTAAGGGCTTAGCAAATACCATCCTCATCATCATCATCACAGTCCTCTTTTTCCATTTGTAAATGTGTGAATAAATGAGTATATTTTCTCCTGGCAGCTTTTTTGGCCTCTCCCCTTTAGACCACAGTGTCTGCCTTCAGGGGCTTCTCCCATTGTAGATCTCCTTAGAGCTCCTTGAATAGCACTAGAGATTCAAGACATATTTTCTTATAGTGGTAATAATGGTTAAAAATATTAATGTATACTGGGCTCATGACAGTCTACTGTGGAATGTTACTTAGTAAATTTCTCTAGGTTGCCACTGATAAGACTGTCGAGGAAAAAGAGAAATCATTAATGCTCATTGTGGTACAGTAATAATAATAATTGTGGTATAATAAAGTGGTATTTGTTAAGCGCTTACTATATGTACAATTCCCCTCTCAGTAATGGAGAGTTTCCAGTACTCTACCAGTCTTGGCGACGGGACGGAGAGTCAAACGGAGTCAATCCATTCAATTCTTAGCTTGGCCAGTGGCTAGCGAGTGGAAAACAATCTGCTACAAGTCAAAACTCACCCATGCTGGGCTGCAGGAGCATGGGAGAGAGTCGAGGACGGAGACTCGAGTTTACTGCGTGGAAGGAGGCAATGGTAAACCACTTCCTTATTTTTAAAAAGAAAACTCTATGGATCCACTGCCAGAACGATTGCAGATGGAGAGAGGGGCGTTCTGGGAGTGATGTGTCCTTAGTGTTGTTATGGGTCAGAAATGACTCGACAGCCTAAGACAAGATACGTACAATACTGAAGTCAATCAATCAATCAATCAATTGTATTTACTGAGCACTTACTGTGTACAGAGTACTGTACTAAGCGCTTGGGAAGTACAAGTTGGCAACATATAGAGACAGTCCCTACCCAAGTCTTCCTTCAGGGAATTAAAATGAGTAAACATCTTAACAGAAAAGCAGAGAAGGTGGGCAACGCTAACCAACCTCAGACAAAGGACCAATTGGTCAATTACCAAAGGAATCAGGGCGATAGAGCTTCATCTGTGTAAGGAAAATTCATTCATTCATTCATTCATTCAATCGTATTTATTGAGCGCTTACTGTGTGCAGAGCACCGTACTAAGTTCTTGGGAAGTACAAGTTGGAAAATTGCCCATATGCCCTCCCCTGCAGAAGACACCTATGTGTAACGTGTTTGAACTTCTTAAAGTTTCTTTGGTTTCCCCTAAAATTCATGCTCCCCAACGTTAGGTTTCTTTAAAACATGTCTATAGAGGCAGTTAATGGAAATAACCATTCTTTCTCATTCTGAAAGTCATGGAAAAATGATGAAACCTTAAGTTTTCTCCTCTCTTGAGTTAAAAGCAGCCAAATCCATCAAGGCAATGAATATATTGTCTCCTCTTAGTTATTAAAGAATGTTCAAATATTGAAGGGAAGGTTCGAGTTTAATTGCAGACTCAAATTCATTGAAGAAGACATTTCCTAGCCCTGAGCTTCAATAACAATTGGGTCTGTGATGGGGGGAAGGGATTTTACTAGTTTTCAGGTATCTGTCTCTACCATCTAGTACTTTGGGGGTCCTTTGGGAGATAGCAAAGGGAAGTCCAGTATTCCCAGACTGAGCCCCCTCCTTCCTCTCCCCCTCCTCCCCCTCCCCATCCCTCCGGCCTTACCTCCTTTCCTTCCCCACAGCACCTGTATATATGTATATATGTTTGCATGTATTTATTACTCTATTTATTTTACTTGTACATATTCTATTTATTTTATTCTGTTAATATGTTTTGTTTTGTTCTCTGTCTCCCCTTCTAGACTGTGAGCCCACTGTTGGGTAGAGACCATCTCTATGTGTTGCCACTTGTACTTCCCAAGCACTTAGTACAGTGTTCTGCACACAGTAAGCACTCAATAAATACGATTGAATAAATGAATGAATGAATGAATGGTTCCCCTTTGATTCTCCATCTTCATTCACTGCCTTAGAGAACTCATTCACTTCCACACTTCAACTACCCTCTCTATACAGGTGATTCCCAAATCCATCTGTCCAGCTCTGACCTCTCTCTTTTTATTTTATTTCAATTTACTACTACTAATAATAATGATGGCATTTATTAAGCGCTCACTATGTGCAAAGCACTGTACTAAGCGCTGCGGTAACTGAGGCACAGAGAAGTGAAGTCACTTGTCCAAAGTCACACAGCTGACAATTGGCGGAGCCGGGGTTTGAACCCATGACCTCTGACTCCAAAGCCCGGGCTCTTTTCCACTGAGCCACTTCCTTTGGATTCATGTGCCGGACACTGTACTAAGCACTGGGTTAGACGCAAGATAATCTGCATGGATGCAGTTCATGTCCCACATGGGGCTCAAAGTCTTAATCCCCATTTTACAAATGAGACATGAGGCACAGAGAAGGTAAGTGATTTGCCCAAGGTCATGCAGCAGACAAGTGGCAGAGCCGGAAATGGAACCCAGGTCTACTGATTCCCAGGCCCGTGCTCTATCCACCAGGCTGCAATGCTTCTCAAACTGACATTTCTGTTTGATGCAGAGGTAGAACTCTTGGGGAGTGGGGACATGTGGACTGAACGTCTTTTTTTAGGAAATTGGTTCAGATGGCAAAGTATCGACCTGAGTGGGGAGAGGCAGGAAGTGGGGAGGGAGGTGACTAATGTAACTAGCACAGTCTAATCCCGGCTCTGCCTCTTGTCTGCTCTGTGACCTTGGGCAAGTCGCTGAAGTCCTTCGGGCCTCAGGTTCCCTCATCTGTAAAATGGGGATTAAGACTGTGAGCCCCAAATGGGACAGGGACTGTGTCCAACCCGATTAGCTTGATTCCACCCCAGCACTTAATACAGTGCCTGTCATATCGTAAGCACTTAACAAATACCAAAATTATTATTATTATTTGTCTTACCATTGGCTATAAAGCACTTAATCAGCTCACCTCCTCCTACCTTACCTCCCTGATTTCTTACTACAATCCCGTCCACTCACTTTGCTTCTCTAATACCAACTTACATGACATACCTCAGCTTCATCTATCTCACCACCAACTCCTTGACTATGTCCTTCCTCCGGCCTGTAACTCCCTCCCCCACTAAATATGACAGACCACCATTCTCCCAACTTTCAAAACTTTACTGAAATCACATTGCCTCCAAGAAGTCTTCTCTGACTAAGCCCGACAAAGCCCTCTTTTCCCTCACTCCTTCTCCCTTCTGCCTCACTTATGTATTTGAATCTGTACCCCCCCTTCTCCCCCCTATTCCCCCGCCTTACCTCCTTCCCCTCCCTACAGCACCTGTATATATGTATATATGTTTGTACGTATTTATTACTTTTTTTATTTATTTATTTTGTACAAATTTATTCTAATTATTTTATTTTGTTAATATGTTTTGTTTTGTTCTCTGTCTCCCCCTTCTAGACTGTGAGCCCACTGTTGGGTAGGGACCGTCTCTATATGTTGCCAACTTGTACTTCCCAAGTGCTTAGTACAGTGCTCTGCACACAGTAAGCGCTCAATAAATACAATTGAATGAATGAATGAATGAATGAATACCCCTTAATTACTTGATATTCACCCCATCCTCAGCCCTACAACACTTATGTACAAGTCCAGAATGTATTTATTCATATTTATTTATATTAATATCTGTCTCCCCCTCTAGTCTTTAAGCTCTCTGTAGGCAGGGATCACGTCTACCTAGTCTACTGTACCAACCAGTTGATATAGTGCCCTGCATACATTAAGGGCTCAAGAAATACCACTGAGGCATTTTTCTTTCCTTTGACATTACTACGCTCTTTGCCAGAGACCGTCTTGGTCTACTAGAAGTGAGAAATGAGAAATCTGGGTCTAGTGGCTGAAGTTAACCTTGGATATCAGAGACAGACCCCTCTCAGGGTCACACCTGGGGAGTTACCCGTACTCTACCAGTCTCGACTACAGGAGGGAGAGCCGGGCAGAGGCCTAACCATCATCATCATCAATCGCATTTATTGAGTGCTTACTATGTGCAGAGCACTGTACTAAGAGCTTGGGAAGTACAAATTGGTAACATATAGAGACAGTCCCTACCCAACAGTGGGTTCACAGTCTAAAAGGGGGAGACAGAGAACAAAACCAAACATACTAACAAAATAAAATAAACAGAATAGATATGTACAAGTAAAATAAATAAATAAATAAATAAATAGAGTAACCATTCCTAGCTTGGACAGTGGTTAGCGAGTGGAAGGCCATCCACTACAAGTCAAAAGTCACCCATGCTGGGCAGCAGGAGCACGGGAGAGAGTCGAGGCGGAGGCTCAAGTTTACTACACGGAAGGAGGCAATGGTAAACCACTTCTGCATTTTTACCAAGAAAACTCTATGGCTACACTACCAGAATAACTGCAGATAGAAGTGGGGTGTTTGGGGAAAAATGCGTCCATGGCGTCGCTATGGGTCGAATACGACAAAACGGCAACAGACATCAGAGACGGAAGTGAGAACAGAACACTAAGTTCTCCCCACTAAGCAAGTCGGAGACAATCCATCCAGGAGATTTACCAAGGAGTAAACACTGACCCAGCATCGTTACTCTTGAGCCTTCCAGTTGCAGAGAATATAATTCTTGTCTTGAGGGAATCAGAAACAGATCGGATTAGTGTTTTCTCCATCACTAGCAAATGTGAATTTCAAAATATTTTGAAGGCCAAATATCTTCCAGTGCATTCGCTGAGTGCCTCAGGACAAATTATATCATTATTATTATTATTAATCAGCGGGATGGGTCCACAGCCAGAAAGGTCGCTTGCCAATTTCTGGCCAGCCGCCTCTCCCTTCGGTCTGAAATTTCAGGATCAGAAAAGTGTGTCTGTGTATGTCCTGCCCGTGGCCGTAAGGCCCTTTTCCTGTTACCGGCTAGCGCCCAGAGACCATAGAGTCTGTGGGCGGGGATGGGTTGCAGTAGCATGTGAGTTTAAAGAAAGGTTGCTTTGCTGCAAAGTTTACTGTTGTACCCTCAATTTGGGGGGGAAAAAATCCACTCAGTGTACTGTCTCTTCACAACGGAGCTAGTGGACAATGTGGCTTGGCGCAATGTTACCTCATCTGTAAAATGGGGATTAAGACTGTGAGCCCCCTATGGGACAACCTGATTGCCTTGTAACCTGCTCAGCGCTTAGAACACTGCTCTGCACATAGTAAGTGCTTAATAAATGCCATTATTATTATTATTATTATTAAATTGGTCACTTGGTCTCCCTGTTCTTAAATGGAGGTAATAACAGCTTCTGCCTTCTTCTTTTCCATGGATGGTTGGAGTGTTAATTAGCTCATTTGCCAACTACTTGGACCACATTCCTCTTGCATCTCCCTCTCCATTGCCTAGAGACCCAGGGCAATAAATCTCAGTATTTCAAAACTCCTGATATGTTAATTAACCATTAAAGCATGTATCATTGATTTCCTCAGTGGAACTGGTTGGAAATGATTGATCTGAGTGTAGTTTACAGCCACACAGGTCTTTAGTATCAGTTTGTTGGCTCGAGAAGATGGAAATTAGCTTTGAACCATCATGAGACGCCATGGGAGAGGGACAAAAGGAGCCTCCGTATGAAACCTCCACACAACTCAGGATGTTGCAAAGGTGGCCCAGGTTGAAGAGAAT
This sequence comes from Tachyglossus aculeatus, assembly GCF_015852505.1. Taxonomy (NCBI): domain Eukaryota; kingdom Metazoa; phylum Chordata; class Mammalia; order Monotremata; family Tachyglossidae; genus Tachyglossus; species Tachyglossus aculeatus. The sequence goes on from NC_052066.1 coordinate 89,217,145, forward strand.
GGGCCTGGGACTCTGAAGAACCAGGGCTCCAATCCGGGCTCCACTGCCTGTCTGCTGTGTGACGCTGGACAAGTCACGTCACTTCTCTGTGCCTCACTTACCTCATCTGTAAAATGAGGATTAAGACTGTGAGCCCGATGTGGAAGAGAGATTGTGTACCACAACTCAATTAATTTATATCTACCCCAGTGTTTAATGACGTGGCTGTAGAAGCAGCATGGCTTAGTGGAAGGAACATGGGCTTGCGAGTCAGAGATCGTAGGTTCTAATCCCGGCTCTGCTATTTGTCTGCTGTTTGACCTTCGGCAAGTCACTTCACTTCTCTGTGCCTCAGTTAACTCATCTGTAAAATGGGGATTGAGGCTGTGAGCCCCCCGTAGGACAACCCAATTACCTTGTATCTCCACCAGTGCTTAGAACAGTGCTTGGCATATAGTAAGCACTTAACAAATACCATAATTATAGAGAAGCAGAGAGACTTAGTGGAAAGAGCATGGGCTTGGGAGTCAGAGTTTGTGATTTCTAATCCCAGCTCTGCAACTTGTCAGCTGTGTGACTTTAGGCAAGTCACTTCACTTCTCTGTGCCTCAGTGATCTCATCTTTAAAACGGGGATGAAAACTGTGAACCCCACGTGGGACAACCTGATAGCCTTGTATCTATCCCAGCTCTTAGAACAGAGCTTGGCACATAGTAAGCACTTAACAAATACCATGCCCATTGTTGGGTAGGGACTGTCTCTATATGTTGCCAACTTGTACTTCCCAAGCACTTAGTACAGTGCTCTGCACACAGTAAGCGCTCAATAAATACGATTGATTGACTGATTGATTAATACAGTGCTTGGCACATAGAAAGTGCTCAACAAATAGCATTAAAACAGTAGGTCATGGCACTTCTGCTACAGTTATGTCACTAACTGTAGCTTTGGTTGAGTCTGTTGGACTTTAAGCTGCGAGGAACACAAGTTCTGCTCCTATGGACACAGTGTCCTATTGCTTTTTTAATTTTTACTGCATTTTTCCTTGTTCTTGTGTTTTAGACTGTCTGGCTATTTTTACTGTTTCAGGTTTTGTTATCTGTCTATTTGCCAATCCCTCTCCCCTGTTTTTTTTTTCTTAAATAGGGAGCCTGCCTTGGAAGCCACAGACCATGAGTAATAATAATAATAATAACAATTGAAATAATAATAACAGTATTTTTTCAGTGCTTACTATGCAACAAGAGCTGGAGTACATGCAAGTTTGTGGTTTAATGGAAAGAGCATGGGCTTGGGAGTCAAAAGGTCGTGGGTTCTAATCCCAGCTCTGCCACATCAGCTGTGTGACTTTGGGCAAGTCACTTAACTTCTCTGTGTCTCAATTCCCTCGTCTGTAAACTGGAGATGAATACTGGGAGTCCCAACGTGGGTCAACCTGATTACCTTGTATCTCCTCCAGTGCTTAGAACAGTGCTTGGCACATGGTAAGTGCTTAACAAACACCATCATTTTTAAAAAAAAAATCAGATGAGACACAGTCCCTGTCTCACATAGGGCTCACAATCTAAGTAGGAAGGAGAACGGGTATTTAATCCCCATTAAATGAGTTGCCCAAGGTCACAGGGCAGGAATGTTGTGAGGCTGTTGTTGGGTAGGGACCGTCTCTATATGTTGTCGATTTGTAATAATAATAATAATAATGGTTTTTGTTAAGTGCTTACTATGTGCCAAGCACTGTTCTAAGCGCTGAAGTAGATACAAGGTAATCAAGTTGTCCCACATGGGGCTCGCAGCCTTAATCCCCATTTTACAGATGAGGTAACTGAGGCACAGAGAAGTTAAGTGACTTGCCCAAAGTCACACAGCTGACAAGTGGCAGAGGCAGGATTAGAACTCATGACCTCTGACTCCTAAGCCTGTGTTCTTTCCTCTAAGCCATGCTGCTTCTCTTGTACTTCCCAAGCGCTTAGTACAATGTTCTGCACACAGTAAGCACTCAATAAATATGATTGAATGAATGAAGGAGTGGTGTTAAGATTTGAACCCAGGTCTGAGTAGGTTTAAGTAGGCCAAGGGGGAAAACGGAGGCTTTCAGCACATAACCTGACCAAACAAGGCTCCAACTAATGCTGAGGACACTGAATCAGACATCCAGTAGCCCACTGGGCTTCTGGTCTCTCCTCCATTGGAATCAGACACCTTCATTCATTCATTCATTCAATCACATTTATTGATGCTTACTGTGTGCAGAGCACTGTACTAAGCGCTTGGGAAGAACAAGTTGGCAACATATAGAGACGGTCCCCACCCAACAGTGGGCTCACAGTCTAGAAGGGGGAGACAGAGAACAAAACAAAACATATTAACGGAATAAAATAAATAGAATAAATATGTACAAGTAAAATAAATAGAGTAATAAATACATACATACATGTATACATATATACAGGAATGAATCAGCTATGAGTCAATCAATCAATCATTTACTATGTGCAGAGCACTGTACTAAGCACTTGGGAGAGTAAAATGCAACAGAATTAGCAGAAACTTTCCCTGCCCACAACGAACTTACTGTTTAGAGGGGGAGACAGACATTAATGTGAATAAATAATCTCTAATTATCACTGCTATCCTGTCTTTTCAGGCACCTCTGGCTCAGACCCGGATCTAACCTTTCTTGGAACTTCTCTCTAAGCAGTCAACGCCTGCTCCCATCTCTTGCCGAAGTCAGGGAGTTTGGGGAGCTAGCTGGGTGGGGGCTACGGCTTGCAAAAGTGAGTCGATTAGGGAGGAATACTGGGAAAGCTTGGAAGAAAAATATATACTTTGCCTCTTCCAAGTCCCATCCCCTCAAAGCTCAAACTTCTCTTAAAACATCACCTCCATAAAGCCCATTCCTAACCTTCTCAGCTCTCATTGGCACCATTTCTCCATCTTTGCTCCAAGAAAGCTGTATGATCCCGGTGCTGAGCCTGATTGGAACCTAATTCTGGAGCTTTGTTTTGAATTCAGTGATTAGAACATCTTACAAAATCTGATGTTCGCTCTAGATTGCCTAGTTTTGAGAGCCTTCCCGATGGATTGCATCAGTCATTTTCAGCAGAAACTGCACCTGGCGTTCATCGTCCAAGCATTAAAGGGAAGCACCCCTGGCCAGGCTGTGTGCTGAATCCTCACTCTCTTAATCCTTTGTACCAGACTGCAGCAAAACCCAGTGAAAGCCCTGAAACTCTTGAGGGTCTTATAGTTTTCCACCCTCATTTTCAGGAATAATAATAATAATATATTAATTATATGCTAATATTATTATATTGTAACAATAATAATAATAATAATGAATATGGTACTTGTTAAGCTCTTACTATGTGCCAACCGCTATTCAAAGTGCTGGGGTAGATACAAGTTAATCAGGCTGGACACAGTCCCTGTGCCACATAGGTCTCGCACCCTTAATCCCTATTTTACAGATAAGATAACTGAGGCCCAGAGATGTTAAATGACTTTCTCAAGGTCACCCAGCAGACGGGTGGCAGAGCTGGGATTAGAAACCAGGTCCTTCTGACCCCCAGGCCTATACTTTAATCATTAATTCATTCAGTCGCATTTATTGTGCGCTTACTTTGTGCAGAACACCATACTACTACTACTGCTACTAATAACGATGACATTTATTAAGTGCTAACTATGTGCAAAGCACTGTTCTAAGAGCTGGGGAGGTTACAAGGTGATCAGGCTGTCCTACATGGGGCTCACAGTCTTAATCCCCATTTTACAGATGAGGGAACTGAGGCACAGAGAAGTTAAGTGACTTGCCCAATGTCACACAGCTGACAATGATGATGACGGCATTTATTAAGTGCCTACTATGTGCAAAGCACTGTTCTAAGTGCTGGGGAAGTTACAAGGTGATCAGGTTGTCCCATGGGGGGCTTACATTCTTAATCCCCATTTTACAGATGAGGGAACTGAGGCCCAGAGAAGTTAAGTGACTCGCCCAAAGTCACACAGCTGACGATTGGCGGGGCTGGGATTTGAACCCATAACCTCTGACTCCAAAGCCTGGGCTCTTTCCACTGAGCCACGCTGCTTTATACTAAGCACTTGGAAAGTGCAATTCACTAATATAGACAATCCCTCCCCACAGAGGGTCACAGTCTAGAGAGGGGGAGGCAGACATCAATACAAGTAAACAGGCATCAATAGAAATAAACAGAATTATAGATGTATACATATATATGTAAGTGCTATGGGGTGGGGAGAAGTGGGAAGGGCAAAGCCACCCAGCCACGCTGCTTCATGAGTAAAATGATGATAGGGAATTTTTTTTTTCTTGCATCACAACATGTCCAAAGATAATTTTTTAAAGGATTCTCCATTCTAAAGAAGGTTTCATTTCTTTCTATAATCAGAGCTTGCTTTCCTAAGCAACTGAATTAGTCTTTGCTTTCTAAAGCCGACGGAGTTATGGAGCGTTTATTTCTTCTTCTTCGTGTTTTAAATAGTAATCCTCTCTGAAGAGATAAATAGCAAACTTAACGGTGACATGTAAATGCTCCCCAGATCAATATCAGGTAAATGAATGAGGTGGTTTGATTATAAATACAAAATGAAAATAAACCACCCTCTCCTTTCTCCTCCTTTCGATTTTCGGTACTGGCAGCTGATAGTACCAAGGGCCACAAGGCTGGTCCTTTTCCTATTTATTTAGTAATATCGATCTAGAGTCTGCCATTCCAGGAAATCAAAACGGCTGAGCCCATAAGCTCCCACCCGCTAGTGGAAGGGTCCCTTTAACCACAGGACAAAAGAGTTCACTGCCCCAGACCCATCATCATCATCAATCATCTTCAATCATATTTATTGAGTGCTTACTGTGTGCAGAGCACTGTACTAAGCGCTTGGGAAGTTCAAGTTGGCAACATATAGAGACAGTCCCTACCCAACAGTGGGCTCACAGTCTAAAAGGGGGAGACAGAGAACAAAACCAAACATACTAACAAAATAAAATAAATAGAATAGATATGTACAAGTAAAATAAATAAATAAATAGAGTAACAAATATGTACAAACATATACACATATATACAGTTGCTGTGGGGAAGGGAAGGAGGTAAGATGGGGGTAGAGAGGGGGATGAGGGGGAGAGGAAGGAAGGGGCTCAGTCTGGGAAGGCCTCCTGGAGTAGGTGAGCTCTCAGTAGGGCCTTGAAGGGCCCATCACTCCCAGGGAGAGGCCCACAGCCTTCAAAGGAGTCACCCAGCTGCCTTAGATCAGGGCTGATCAGGGCTATCAGTCAGTCATATTTACTAAGTGCTTACTATGTGCAGAGCACTGTACTAAGCACTTGGGAGAGTGCGATGCAACAATAAACAGACACATTAATAATAATAATTATGGTCGCATTAGGCACTTACTATGTGCCAAACACTGTTCTAAGCACTGGGGGGAGATACAAGGTAATCAGGTTTTCCCACATGGGGCTCACAGTCTCAATCCCCATTTTACAGATGAGGGAACTGAGGCCCAGAGAAATGAAGTGACTTGCCCAAGGTCACACAGAAGACAAGTGGCGGAGCTGGAATTAGAACCCATGCTCCTTCTGCTAAGCCACGCTGCTTTTCTGCTCACATAACCTGCCCACAAGGAGTTCACAGTCTAGAGGGACCCACCCTAGCCAGTGTTAGCTCGTCGTGGGCAGAGAGCATGTCTACCAACTCTGTTGCACTGTACTCTCTCAAGCGCTTAGTGTTCTGTACATGGTAAGCACTTAATAAATACCATTTATTGATTGAATCCAAAAGCATGCTGAACCTCTTTCTGCTATAACCTCTAAATGGATAAAAATAGCCCTGGCAGGAATAATAATAATAATGGCATTTGTTAAGTGCTTACTATGTGCCAAGCACTGTTCTAAGCACTGAAGGCATGAGTCTGGCTGCAGGGCCTCCACTTGGCTTCTGGTTCATTCATTCATTCATTCATTCATTCATTCATTCATTCAATCGTATTAATTGAGTGCTTACTGTGAGCCTCGGAAGTACAAGTTGGCAACATATAGAGACGGTCCCTACCCAACAGTGGGCTCACAGTCTAGAAGGGGGAGACAGAGAACAAAACAAAACATATTAACAAAATAAAATAAATAGAATAAATATGTACAAATAAAATAAATAGAGTAATAAATCTGTACAAACATATATACATATATACAGGTGCTGTGGGGAGGGGAAGGAGGTAAGGTGGGGCGGATGGAGAGGGGGAGGAGGGGGAGAGGAAGAAGGGGGACATGGGGGACCACCTCGCTTCTACCTTAAGTCCCCCAAATTCAATATGGTCCCACAGAAAGAACACAGGGGTGGGAGTCAGAGGCCCAGTGCTCTAACCATGGCTAACTTGTGTGACCCTGTGTGACTCTGTGCTTCAATTTCCTCATCTGTAAAATGGAGTTTCGATGCCAGTTTTCCCTCCTACTTAGACTATGAGCCCATGTGGAACAGGGACTGTGTCCAACCTGAATGTTTTATATTTAATACCGCTTATTAAAGTGTTTGGCACATGGCAAGCTCTTGAAAGAACACCACAATTATTCGTAATTATTATCTCCACTTGAGGTTCCACATAAAATTGGCACATTTTGCATTCCAGGTTAATCAGGTGAAATCCTTCAAGTTGATCCAATGAACGAGTGGCTTATTTCAACTCCTGATCAATTGTTTTCATAGTTTAAATGATGAAGTTGCCAGATCTTGTGATCAGGGGCAAAGCTGGGGGAAGAGAGAGGTGGGTCTTTTTGTGATCCTGGGCGGCCAGTGAATTGAAGGTGGGGTGGATGGGAGGGGGTGGCCAGGGAAGAGAAGTAGCATGTCCTGGAAGTCAAAAGGAGCTGGGTTCTAATCTGAGTTCCTGCACTTGTCTGCTGGGTGACCTTGCTCAAGTCACTTTGCTTCTCTGTGCCTCAGTTCCCTCATCTGTCAAATGGGGATTAATACTGTGAGCCCCATGTTAGGTATGGACTGTGCCCAACCTGATTATCTTGTACCTACCCCAGCATTTAGTACAGTGCCTAGCACATTGTAGGCACTGAACAAACACCATTAACAACAACAAAGAGAATCGAAGAATATCTAAATTATATTCTTCTCCCATTTTCAATGGCTTAGTAATTAATAGGAAGCTGCCCTCCTTTTTGATTATGTTTTTCATCTCTCTTGAGAGTCCCTTCCTATTATGCTGACCAGGGAGCAGATTTCCCACCGGGAAAACAACTATGTGGTTTTCTTCACCGGACTGAGGGATGTACATAAGACAAAGCAGCTCTGGCCCTGCTACTTGGGAGGGATCGTGCCCACCTGGGGCCACTCGTTGTGGTCAGGGAATGTGACCTTTAATTGTTATATTCTCCTCTCCCAAATGCTTGGTACAGTGCTTTGCAGAGAGTAAACACTCTATAAATACAATTGAATGAATAAATTTCCCTCTGTGTTCCCCAGCCTCCAGGGCTGCCACCCTGCCAGGGAACAAAGAAGAGGCACAGGGGAAATGTGGGGGAAGAGGGGCACACGTGAACACAATGCTTTTTCTGCTGGACCAGGGGGCAGGAGTAAACTGAAGTGACTCTGTCATGCTACAACTTGTATCATCAATCGTATTTATTGAGCGCTTACTGTGTGCAGAGCACTGTACTAAGCACTTGGGAAGTACAAGTTGGCAACATATAGAGACAGTCCCTACCCAACAGTGGGCTCACAGTCTAAAAGGGGGAGACAGAGAACAAAACCAAACATACTAACAAAATAAAATAAATAGAATAGATATGTACAAGTAAAATAAATAAATAAATAAATAGAGTAACAAATATGTACAAACATATATACATATAAACAGGTGCTGTGGGGAAGGGAAGGAGGTAAGATGGGGGGATGGAGAGGCGGACAAGGGGGAGAGGAAGGAAGGGGCTCAGTCTGGGAAGGCCTCCTGGAGTAGGTGAGCTCTCATTAGGGCCAAGAACTTGTACTTCCCAAGTGCTTAGTACAGTGCTCTGCACACAGTAAGTGCTCAATAAATACGATTGAATAAATGAATGAAATCTTCCTCAGTTTTGTTTTGTTGTCTTTCTCCCCCTTCTAGACTGTGAGCCCATTGTTGGGTAGGGACTGTCTCTATACGTTGCCAACTTATGTTGCCCAAGCCCTTAGTACAATGCTATGCACACAATAAGCGCTCAATAAATACAACTGAATGAATGAATGAGGCACTGTATCCAACCTGGGCATTTCCTTCCACATCCCCCTCCAGGGGAAAAAGGAGGCTGCCATGTCTTGGGAGTGGATTGCCTGCTGGGAACTTGCGCGGGGTAAAATAGCATTATATTAGTCAGTCATATTTATTGAGCACTTACTGTGTGGAGGGCATTGTACTAAGTGCTTGGGAGAGTGCAACACAATAATATAACGGACACATCTGTTGCCCACAGTGAACTTGCAGTCTAGAGAGGGAGGCAGACATTAATATAAATAAATTGCAGATATGTACTGGGGCACTGAGAGGGTGGGTGGTGAATTCATTCATTCAATCGTATTTATTGAGCACTTACTGTGTGCAGAGCACTTTACTAAGCGCTTGGGAAGTACAGTCAGCAACATACAGAGACGGTCCCTACCCAACAACGGACTCACAGTCTAGAAGGGGGAGACAGACAGCGAAACAAAACATGTAGACAGGTGTCAAAATCGTCAGAACAAATAGAATTAAAGCTATATGCACATCATTGACAAAATAAATAGAATAGTAAAGAGCGAGTTATGGTGATGCAGAGGGAGTAGGAAAAGAAGAAATGAGGGTTTAGTCAGGGAAGGCCTCTTGGAAGAGACGTGCCTTCAGTAAGTCTTTTGAGGGGGGGAGAGTAATTTTCTGTCGAATATGAGGAGCGGGGGCATTCCAGGCCAGAGGCAGAATGTGAGTGAGCGGTCAGCGGCAAGACAGGCGAGATCGAGGTACAGTGAGAAGGTTAGCATGAGAGGAGTGAAGTGTGCAGGCTGAATAGTAGTAGGAGGGTAGTGAAGTGAGGTAGGAGAGGGCAAGGTGATTGAGTGCTTTAAAGCCCAAGGTGAGAAGTTTCTGTTTGATGCGGAGGTGGGTGGGCAACCACTAGAGGCTCTTGAGGAGTGGGGAAACACGGACTGAACGTTTTTGTAGAAAAATGATTCCGGCAGCTGAGTGAACTATGGACTGGAGTGCGGAGAGAAAGGCTAATGTTAATCGTGTTATTGGTGGGTCATGCTGGGTCATAGTTCTACCCCTCGTGCTAAGGATTGGTAGATTTGTTAGGATGCCCAGACCCATCTGTAGCCCACTGTTGGGTAGGGACTGTCTCTATATGTTGCCAATTTGTACTTCCCAAGCGCTTAGTACAGTGCTCTGCACATAGTAAGCACTCAATAAATACGATTGATGATGATGATGATCTGTAATCCAAACAAATGCCTTTATGAAATTGCAAACCCATGGCCCCCGATTGGGGAAGGGGATCCATCCATTCTCCTTAATGGGAGTAAGAGACTGTGCTTCACTTATTTGGACCTGTCTCTACTCCTACATAAAATGGGGAAGATACTGAGAGTCGTTGAGGACAAGATGTGTAGCACCTATAGACCTACAAGATTTGAACATAGGACATTTAGGCTGTCGTTGGTCCAGAAAGATGCCATTGTCTCCTCTGCCACTGTGTCCTCTCAGTGACTGGAATATACATTACTTTTCTCCAGAGGCCAAGGCACAGGCTTCGCCACTCCTAAATCATTCTTGATTTTCACTTTCAATTTCCTTTTTTTTTAATACCATCTTTTCCCTGCGATAATTTACTAGGGCACTTTTAATTTAATTCCTGTTTCTTCGTTGCCTCCTTTCCATTCAAACCTTTAATGCCTACTTATGAAGCTTTTTAAAGTAACCCTGAGACATCACTTTTTCAGTGAAGACATACCATCTGTTTCTCTGATTAACTCATAACGTGCAATATCGGGAGCTAGTAATCATTTGCAGTTCATTAAAGGTCCCTTGTTCGGGCTCAGGAAAGAATTTTAGAGAAAATTTCTGACAAGAAAAATGGACTACTCAACCAAAATTAAAGGCTTTTACCCTGGTGTTCCCACAAACTTCATTTATCACAGAGGCATTACTGAATACCGTTAAGACCTTATAAGAATGTCTGCCTTGGCAGAAACTGCCCCCAGTGTGTTTTGGGCTAAGCCTTAGAATATCAAATTAGTTAAGAAAACAATTTTGTGACGTCTCAGGAATGGTTTCCTATAGAACATTAAAATGATGGAGTATGGTCATATCTTTACAGGGAAAACGCATTTTGGGATGGGTGTTTTCTAGTAGAAAATGAACAAGCCAAAGTAAAACTTACTGTGTGTTGAGCACTGTATTGAGCTTGTGACTTGCCCAAGATCACACAGCAGCTAGGGGGAATACAATAAAATGGAGTTGACAGAGGTGCTCCCTGCGCACAAGTCTAGAGGAGGAGTGGACATTAAAATGACCTGTCCTGCCTCAAAGCCCACCCTAGGAACCCTGCCATCTGTACAGCTGCCTGATGGACAGATGGTATTTTGGGCTTGTCTAGCCTAAAACCTGTGCCTCTCTACCCTGGTTGCCACCCTAGGAGAGTTCAGATTTTAAAAAAAGGTACTTGTTAAGCATTTACTGTATGCCAAGCACTGTTCTAAGCACTGGGGTAGATACAAATTAGTGAGGTCGGACACAGTCCCTGTCCCACAAAGGGCTCACCCTCTTAATTCCCATTTTACAGATGAGGTAACTGAGTCCCAGAGAAGTGAAGTGACTTGCCTGAGGTCACGCAGGAGACAAGTGGAAGAGCCAGGATTAGAACCCATGACCTTCTGATTCCCAGGTCCACGCTTTATCCATTAAGGCATATTGCTTCTCCAAAGTGAGGTAACTGAGGCACAGAGAAGTTAAGTTCATTCATTCATTCATTTAATCATATTTATTGAGCACTTACTGTGTGCAGAGCACTGTGCTAAGCACTTGGGAAGTATAAGTTGGCAATATGTAGAGGCAGTCCCTACCCAACAATGGGCTCAAAGTCTAGAAGTGACTTGCCCAAGGTCGCACAGCAGCTACGTGGTGGAGGTGGGATTAGACCCCCTCCAGTCTGGCTTCTGGATTAGAGCCCCCTCCAGTCTGGCTTCTGTCCCCTACATTCCACGGAAACTGCCCTCTCAAAGGTCACCAATGACCTCCTGCTTGCCAAATCCAATGGCTCATACTCTGTCCTAATCCTCCTCGACCTCTCAGCTGCCTTTGACACTGTGGACCACCCCCTTCTCCTCAACACGCTATCTGACCTTGGCTTCACAGACTCCGTCCTCTCCTGGTTCCCCTCTTATCTCTCCGGTCGTTCTTTCTCAGTCTCTTTTGCAGGCTCCTCCTCCCCCTCCCATCCTCTTATTGTGGGGGTTCCCCAAGGTTCAGTGCTTGGTACCTTCTGTTCTCAATCTACACGCACTCCTTCGGTGACCTCATTCGCTCCCACGGCTTCAACTATCATCTCTACGCTGATGACACCCAGATCTACATCTCTGCCCCTGCTCTCTCCCCCTCTCTCCAGGCTTGCATCTCCTCCTGCCTTCAGGACATCTCCATCTGAATGTCTGCCTGCCACCTAAAGCTCAACTTGTCGAAGACTGAACTCCTTGTCTTCCCTCCCAAACCTTGCCCTCTCCCTGACTTTCCCATCTCTGTTGATGGCACTACCATCCTTCCCATCTCACAAGCCCGCAACCTTGGTGTCATCCTCGACTCTGCTCTCTCATTCACCCCTCACATCCAAGCCGTCACCAAAACCTGCCGGTCTCAGCTCCGCAACATTGCCAAGATCCGCCCTTTCCTCTCCATCCCAACCGCTCCCCTGCTCATTCAAGCTCTCATCCTATCCCGTCTGGACTACTGCATCAGCCTTCTCTCTGATCTCCCATCCTCGTGTCTCTCTCCACTTCAATCCATACTTCATGCTGCTGCCCAGATTATCTTTGTCCAGAAACGCTCTGGGCATGTTACTCCCCTCCTCAAAAATCTCCAGTGGCTACCAATCAATCTGCGCATCAGGCAGAAACTCCTCACCCTGGGCTTCAAGGCTGTCCATCACCTTGCCCCCTCCTACCTCCCCTCCCTTCTCTCCTTCTCCAACCCAGCCCGCACCCTCCGCTCCTCCGCCGCTAATCTCCTCACCGTGCCTCGTTCTCGCCGATCCCACCATCGACCCCCTGCCCACGTCATCCCCCGGGCCTGGAATGGCCTCCCTCTGCCCATCCACCAAGCTAGCTCTCTTCCTCCCTTCAAGGCCCTGCTGAGAGCTCACCTCCTCCAGGAGGCCTTCCCAGACTGAGCCCCTTCCTTTCTCTCCCCCTCGTCCCCCTCTCCATCCCCCCCATCTTACCTCCTTCCCTTCCCCACAGCACCTGTATATATGTATATATGTTTGTACATATTTATTACTCTATTTATTTATTTATTTATTTATTTTACTTGTACATATCTATTCTGTTTATTTTATTTTGTTAGTATGTTTGGTTTTGTTCTCTGTCTCCCCCTTTTAGACTGTGAGCCCACTGTTGGGTAGGGACTGTCTCTATATGTTGCCAATTTGTACTTCCCAAGCGCTTAGTACAGTGCTCTGCACATAGTAAGTGCTCAATAAATACGATTGATGATGATTAGAACGCAGGTCTTTCTGACTCCCGGGCCTGTACTCTATCCATTAGGTCATGAGATTTCCAAGTGCTTAGTACAGTGCTCTGCACACAGTAAGTGCTCAATAAATACGATTGAATGAATGAGATCAGTCCCAAGTCAAGACAGGCTGGCAGAACGGAGTGGAAAGTAGTGCTAACTGCTCAACAACCTGGGACAGCACCTGTCAACTGGTGAACTCTTGAATCAATGGAGCGGCCTGTGTGAGGATATATAATTGAGGACATATACTCTTAGAGGGAAAAAAAAAACCTGTCTATTCCACGTCCTCAACTTATCCTATTGCTTTTCAGACCCGGGCTGAATGATACGCAAAATGCCAATAGCCCATCCTTCTTTTATTAACGTGCTTACAAATCAGAAGTTGCAACCTCCCTAGGAAATGTGTGAATCCTGTAGGATTGTAGGTGGATAGATTTTCCCTGGCCTTGGTATGAAGGAAGGACTGAGCTTTCTTCTGATCTGATGATTCAGTGATTACCTTCTTCGACACTAGAAGCAGGATGGTGAATAATTAAGGATCGACCTCGTTCATTAGGGGAATTTTAGGAGACTGACTGAGTTTGGCCCATTAACTTAAAGACCTGCCTCTGGTCAAATCTGCAGAGTTGGTAGGCGCTCTACAGCTCCTACTGATTCCTGAGGCCAGATTCTTTGTGGAGAGAAACTTTTTTGGAGAGAAAAAAAACTTGCCCTTTCCAGATATACTGGTCCTCTAAATGTAGGACACCGAATAGGCCATAGCCCAGCATAAGGAGATTGAGTATCTTTTTGGATATGCCTTTTACGCTTGGGGCCAATGGATTGATGAAGGATTTACAAAGTTTGCTTTACCTCCGAAGCCATTTCATGGAATTTCATTAATGATACTCCCTAATGTTACCTGCTCTATTATTAGACTTGTGTGTAACATGGCTTACCCCAGCAAGGATCACTAACTACTGTCCCATCTGTTTGAGGGACACCCAAGGACAGAGAGGAAGGAAAGCTGTGAATTTGTAGATGGATGTTTGCTTACTTTTGTGGTTTTGTTATGAATGAACTCTAATTATAAACCTTTATAATTAATATTTTCATCACTGCTTTCGAGGAGTGACAATAGAGCCAGAGATGGAACACAATGTGATAAGGGAGACACTGTGTGAGATTCATTTTTACAGCTACAAAACCTAAATGAGTGTTTCAGACACCCAAACGGATTTACCTAATAAATAATGGCTTTATCATGTCCAACTGTGAGCTTAGGCGAAATGAAGTAGTTTGGTGAGACCCTGAAATTTAGTCTTCTCTCTAGTTGGAAAATTATTAAGCTCCTATATAGCCTAAAGCATTCAACTAGAGGGTCAATTAGATGGATTAATTTTGATCGCTCTTTCTGCACTGTCTTTATGCAACACTTTCCTGATCTGTTGGAAGAACTCTGACTTGAGAAATGATGTCTGACGAAATCCTGGAACATGTTTCATTTGTGCAATTCCTGCCTATCAGGTTTGCCAGTCAAAATTTTCCAATTGTACTTGGGTTGCTAGAAAAACTTAACAAAAGATGACGTACTGTAAATGGAGTGTCCCATTGTGTGACAAAGAGTGCAAAATTACAAGTAGAATTAGGTCTTATAACCCTGTAGAACATGTAATTAAAAAGAACAAGCAGCAGAAACATGAGCTTTTCCTTTCTCCCTTCTATGACATCTGGAAAGCAGAAACTGAGTGCATTTCATAGTTAATTGTACATCTTGGGATGATTGTGCATCTACACCAAATGAGTCCAAATATGGGCCAAATTTCTCCTTTCATTGTGTCAAATTTCTTCACAGCTGCTTTTCCTACAGATTATCAAGAAAACTTACTCAAACTTCCTGCTCCACTGAACTGGGGTTATAGCAAATCTATAGAAAATGCAGTATGATTTCATGCCAGTTAAGTACCTCTTTTTATGTGAAAAACACCTATAAATCACATTTTCTTCGTGAGACTTCAGCACAGTCTGTACACATTGCCATGAATAGCAACAATGAGTACCCTTTCTCTCTTTTGCCCATCTGCAGATCCAAAAAATTCAAAAAGCACTGTGTAGCACATTTTTTCCTCATTATATATCACTTCAATTCCCCTCTTTTCTCATACCTCTTGGACCCTGCATTCCAATTATCTTTAGAGCACCTGACTTCATAACCCATGGGGACAAAATCGAATCTCAGTTAATGAACTGGAACTAAATCCCCACCTGCTTATTTCTGATTATTTCTGATTTGTTTCTGCTTATTTCTGATATGATTTAATGAATAAATGAACGAATGAAGCCCCTCGAAATCCAGTTCCTATGGGAGGTGAGGATGAGAAGAGAAGCAAGCCAGATGTACTTTTATCCATAATCTCTCTGGAAGCAGATTCAGTTCTCAACTGAACACATAAGGCAATAAGCATCTTGTCCAGGGGAACTGCCCAAACTTTCTTAATGAAGCAGGGCCAGGAATCTCTCCCAGTCCAAGATCTGGCCATTCTTCTCCTACCCATGGCATTTAACAGGACTATTTTGAGCTCTTCGGCAGCACTGGTGGAGCTCTTGAAATTGTGGAGACTGAAATTACTGACCTTTCTGACCTCTGTCTTTTGACCTGTGGCCCCTGTTGCGAATTGGGACGTTTGGGGAGACTGTAGGGTTAAAAAGAACAGGGAAAATAGGTTTATGGAGAATGTAGGTCAGTCTCTCACACACACAGCCTTTGTGTTTTAATTGTTAGATCTTTCCTTGTATGTCTGCTGCCAACTCTCGCTCCTTCCATTATTCTTAGATCATGAGCCCCTTAGAAGCTAGGAACTGTGTCTGATTTTCTTCTGCATTACCCACACTGACATACACATACCTGGCTGGAAGGGCTTGCTCGAAGCATCCACTGGACTGTAAGCTCCTTTTTTATGGTATTTGTTACGCACTTTTAAGTCAGGCACTGTTCTAAGCACCGGGGTCAATACAAGATAATCAGGTTGTACACAGATAACTGGATGTTGTATCGTCCTTGGGTGGGGCGCACTTCTACCAAACAAAAAGGCCATTTTTTTCCAGCACGCTGCATTGGGTTTCAAACAGAATCAATCCCAATTTACATTCAGTAGACAGGACTGCATTGATCCTCCCAGGACACATCTCACAATCATCCTTTCAAATTTGCACTATTGCTTCTTCCTACCTGTAATTTATTTTTGTGTCTATCTCCCCTGCTAGATTCTTGCCAAATTTAATGGCCTCTACTCCTAATCCTCCTTGACCTCTCAGCTGCCTTCAACACTGCTGACTACCCATGTATACTGGAAGCATTATCCAATCTCAGCTTCACTGACACTGTCCTCTCCCAGTTCTCCTCATCCCTCTGACTTCTCCTTCTCAGTTTCTCTTGAGGGCTCCTCCTCTGCCTGTCACCCCCTAAATTTGGGGGTTCCCTCAAGGTTCAGTTCTGGATCCCCTTCTCCATCTCCACCAGTCCCTTGGAGAACTCAGTTGCTCCCATTGCTTCAACTATGACCTCTCTGCATATGATCCCCAGATCTAAATCTCCAGCCCTGCTCTTGCTCCCTCTCTGCAGTCTTGCATTTCCTCCTGCTTTCAAGACATCACTACTTGGATGTCCTCACATCACCTCAAATTTAACATGTCTAAATAGAACTCCTTATCTTCCCACCCAAACCCTGTGCTCCCCTGACTTTCCCATCACTGTAGATGGCACCACCATCCTTCCTGTCTCACAAACCCATAACCTTAGTGTTATTCTTGACTCCTCTCTCTCATTCAACTCACATATTCAATCTATCACTAAATCCCGTCGGTTCAACCTTCACGACATCACTAAAATCCACCCTTTCCTCTCCATCCACACTGCTACTTAGAACAGTGCTTGGCACATAGTAAGCGCCTAACAAAAGTGCTTAGTACAGTGCTCTGCACACAGTAAGTGCTCAATAAATATGATTGTTGATGATGATGATAACAAATGCCATCATTATTATTATTATGCTACCACACTAATACAGTCATTTATCCTATCTATCCTTGATTATTGTCTCAGCCTCCTTGTTGACCTCTCAACTTCCCATTTCTCCCCACACAAGTCCATACTTCACTCTGTTGCCTGGATCATTTTTCTATATAAACATTCAGTCCATGTTTCCCCACTTCTCAAGAAATTCCAGCTGTTGCCCATCCACCTCTTCATCAAAAAAAAACTCCTCACCATTGGCTTAAAAGCAGTCAATCACCTTGCCGCCTCCTATCTCACCTCACTACTCTCCTACTACAACCCAGCCTGCACGCTTCAATCCTCCAATGCTAACTTTCTCACTGTACCTCAATCTCACCTATCTTGCCACTGACCTCTCGCCCACATCGTGCCTCTGGCCTAGAATGCCCTCTCTCCTCATTTTCAACAGACAGTTACTTTCCCCCACCTGCCCACCCTTCAAAGCCTTATTGAAGGCACATTTCCTCCAAGAGGCCTTCCCTGACTAAGCCCTCTTTTTTTCCTTTTCTTCAACTCCCTGCTATGTCACCTTGACTTGCACCCTTTATTCATCCCCCCTCCCAGACCCACAGCACTTATGTACATATCTGCAAATTTTTTATTTATATTAATGTCTAGCTCCCTCTCTAAACTGTAGACTCACTGTGGGCAGGGAATGTGTCCATTAGATTGCTGCACTGTACTCTCCCAAGTGCTTAGTACAGTACTCTGCACACAGTAAATGCTCAACAAATACTATTGACTGATTGATTGGCTGTTCTCCAACCTCCTTAGACTGAGCCCCTGTGGGACAGGGACTGCATCCAACCTGATTAACTTGTATCTACCTCAGCGCTTAGATCAGTGCTTGACACAGAAAGTGCTTAACAAATACCAAAGTAATAATAATGACAGTTATTATTGTTGTTGTTATTACTGATATTATTATTATTATTAAGCTCTTGTAGGAATGGTTCAAAGACTTTTGATGATGCTCTCAGCTCTCAGGGGGAAAACCCTGTGCTACAGAACCATTCCCCCCCTAGACTGTCAGCTCACTGTGGGCGGGAAAATTATCGTACAAATATGATTGAATGAATGAATAAATGAATCTACCAACTCAGTTATATTGTGCTCCCAAATACTTACTACAGTGCTTGGGAGATTTATTGATTGATTGATTGATTGATTGTTCTCTCTCACCTCTTCACCCCCCCAAAAATCCCTGCAAACCCAGATGCTGCTTCTGATTTGACAGAAAGAGAGACTGGTCACATTCACATACAGAAGCAGTGTGGCTTAGTGGAAAATGGTAATTAAAACTGTGAGCTCCAAATGGGACAACCTCATTACTTTGTATCTCCCTCAGTGCTTAGAAGTGCTTGGCACATAGTAAGTGCTTAACAAATACCATGAGAAGCAGCACAGCTTAGTGGAAAGAGCACAGACTCGGGAGTCAGAGGTCATAGGTTCTAATCCTGACTCCACCACTTGTCTGCTGTGTCACCTTGGGCAAACCACTTACCTTCTCTGGGCTTCGGTTCCCTTATCTGCAAAATAGGGATTGAGACTTTGAGCCCCATGTGGAACAACCTGCTGACCTTGTATCTACCCCAGCACTTGGAACAGTGCTTGGCACTTAGTAAGCACTTAACAAATACCATAATCATCAATCATCATCACTCAAATTTTCACCTGCTTCCACCCTGACTGACAGAGTGCCCTGAGGCACTCCTTTGCTCGTTGTCTGAAGAGTGTCTGGCTGATTCTAAGGAACACAGGTATTTGTTGCCAAATTGTACTTCCCAAGCACTTAGTACAGTGTTCTGCACACAGTAAGCGCTCAATAAATGCGATTGAATGAAAGGTATCCATTGAGGATATGTCAACATTTCAGAGGGGCCCGACCATTGAGCCAGGAGCAATGACTGCTGAATGCTTAGCCTCTTCCTGTCCATTGAGGAGATGAAAACTCCTGGGATCAATCAATCAATCAATCAATCAATGGGATGGCGGAACTGAGGCAGCAGCAGCAGCCGGTAAGAAGAGGTTGCCACCTGCTTCTCAGAGTTGGAGCCTCCAACATAGCAAGAAGCAGACCAGGAGGCCCGGAAGCTGGAATTCTTGGGAGTCTCCATCCAGAAGCAGCAGTTTCCCTTCCCATTTGCCCTGGTTGCCTTCCACTCTGGGGCATATTCCTTGATGGGTGTGGCAGAGGGTGGCCGTGAGAAGAGAGTGATGGGGGTCTGAAAGATGCCTCAGAGTTGCAGTTGGCAAAAATAGTTGAAAACCCCTGGGCTAACATATTGGGGATGAAGACTGTGAGCCCCACGTGGGACAACCAGATCACCTTTTATCCCCCCGGCGCTTAGAACAGTGCACATAGTAACTTCTAAACAAATTATTATTATTATTATTATTATTATTATTATTATTATTATTATTATTATTATTATTATTAGCTCTTTCATCTGGAAAAATGAGCCATTACAGTTTTTTTGGTTTGGAGGTGGGGGATTAATTGCATTTTTAAGCACTTACTATGTACCAGGCACTATTCTAAGTGCTGGGATAGATACAAAGCAATCAGGTTGGACACAGTCCATGTCCCACATAGGGCTCACAGTCTCAATCCCCAATTTACAAATGAGGTCACTGAGGCACAGAAAAAGGAAGTGACTTGCCTGAGGTTACACAGCAGACCACAGCAGATACATGCATTCATTCATTCAATTATATTTATAGAGCACTTACTGTGTGCAGAGCACTGTACTAAGTGCTTGGGAAGTACAAGTTGGCAACACATAGAGACGGTCCCTACCCAACAGCGGGCTCACAGTCTAGAAGGGGGAGACAGACAACAAAACAAAACATATAAACCAAATCATCAATCATATTTATTGAGCGCTTACTGTGTGCAAAGCACTGTACTAAGCGCTTGCACTGTACTAAGCGCTTGCACTGTATGTACAAAATAAATAAATAGAGTAATAAATATGTACAAACATATATACATATATACAGGTGCTGTGGGGAGGGGAAGGAGGTAAGGTAGGGGGATGGGAAGGGGAGGAGGGGGAGAGGAAGGGGGGCTCAGTTCGGGAAGGCCTCCTGGAGGAGGTGAGCTCTCAGTAGGGATTTGAAGGGAGTAAGAGAGCTAGCTTGGTGGATGTGCAGAGGGAGGGCATTCCAGGCCCGGGGGAGGACGTGGGCCGGGGGTCGACAACGGGACAGGAGAGAACAAGGCACGGTGAGGAGATTAGCGGCAGAGGAGCAGAGGGTGCAGGCTAGGCTGGAGAAGGAGAGAAGGGAGGTGAGGTAGGAGGGGGCGAGGTGATGGACAGCCTTGAAGTCGAGGGTGAGGAGTTTTTGCTTGATGTGTAGGTTGATTGGTAGCCACTGGAGATTTTTGAGGAGGGGAGTAACATGCCCAGAGCATTTCTGCACAAAGACGACCTGGGCAGCGGCATGAAGTATGGATAGAAGTGGGGAGAGACAGGAGGATGGGAGAATGGAGAGGAGGCTGATACAGTAATCTAGTCGGGATAGGATGAGAGATTGAATGAGTAGGGTAGCAGTTTGGATGGAGAGGAAATGGTGGATCTTGGCAATGTTGCAGAGGTGAGACTGGCAGGTTTTGGTAACGGATTGGATATGGGGGTGGATGAGAGAGTGGAGTCGAGGATGACACCAAGGTTGTGGGCTTGGGAGAAGGGAAGGATGGTAGTGCCGTCAACAGTGATGGGAAAGTCAGGGAGCGGGCAGGGTTTGGGAGGGAAGATAAGGAGTTCAGTCGGGACTGGAACCCAAGTACTTTTGACTCTCACACCCATGCTCTACCTACTAGTCCATTTTGCAGATGAAGGAGCTGAGGCACGGACAAGTTAAGTGACTTGCCCAAGGTTACACAGCAGGTAGGTGGCAGAGTCAAAATTAGAACCCAGGTCATCTGTCTCCCAGGCTCTTGTGCCGGCCAATAGGCAATGATATGTCTCAAAAATTACTGAGGGTATGGGTTGCGACTGCATTCCAGAAGCCAAAAAGCCACAGTGATTTTCTTGGTCTCTGTAACAACAGACCTCTTTTCTCCAATTTGGTCTCCCTTCTGCCTCATCTACGCACTTGAATCTTTAGAGAAGTAGCAGGGCCTAGTGGATAGAGC
This sequence comes from Tachyglossus aculeatus, assembly GCF_015852505.1. Lineage (NCBI taxonomy): Eukaryota > Metazoa > Chordata > Mammalia > Monotremata > Tachyglossidae > Tachyglossus > Tachyglossus aculeatus. The sequence continues at coordinate 89,238,057 of NC_052066.1, forward strand.
AGGGGACAGGCAATCAGAGGTCATAGGTTCTAATCCTGACTCTGCCACTTGTCTGCTGGGTGACCTTAGGCAAATCACTTAACTTCTCTGTACCTCAGTTACCTCCTATGTACAATGGGGAGTGAGATTGTGAGCCCCACATGGGACAGAAACTGGGCCCATCCCAATTTACTTTTGTCCACCCCAGTTTTACAGTGCCTCGCACATAATAAGTACTTAAATACCATAATAATAATAATAACTATTACTATTATTACTATTATTAATAATAATCTCTGGGCATTTAATAATCACCCCACCCCAATCCCACAGCATGTAAGGACAGATCTTTAAATTATATATCATAATTTGTTGCCGACTTGTAATAATGATGATAATAATAATAATAATAATAATAATAATAATAATAATAATGGCATTTGTTAAGCACTTACTATGCACAGAGCACTGTTCTAAGCACTGGGGAGGATGCAAGGTGATCAGATTGTCCCACGTGGGGCTCAAAGTATTCATCCCCATTTTACGGATGAGGGAATTGAGGGTCAAAGAAGTTAAGTGACTTGGCCAAAGTCACACAGCTGACAAGTGGCGGAGCTGGGATTAGAACCCATGACCCCTGACTCCAAAGCCCGGCCTCTTTCCACTGAGCCACGCTGCTTCTCAGTGTGGCTCAGTGGAAAGAGCCCCCAGGAGCTTAGTACAGTGCTCTGCACACAGTAAGCGCTCAATAAATACGATTGAATGAATGAATACATTACTTATTCATATTATTTTTTGTCTACCCCTTCAGACTGTAAGCTTATTATGGGGAGGGAATTTGCTAATTTTTGTTGTATTGTAGTCCTCCCAAGCCCCTAGTACAGTGCTCTGCACATAGTAAGTGCTCAAATATCATTGATTTAATGAATGATTCTTTATCATGATAAAGGTAGTATGGCAGTAGGTAGTATGATCACTAACTAGCAAAATCAGCCTGGAAGAGAAACACTTAGAAAAAAAATCTTGCTCTGAGAACAATGCTAGATGGATACAGACAATAACAATGATAACGGAAGAACTGTTAGAAAGGTTACTGATTATGAAAGAAGTCAGGATGTTCTAGAGAAAATATGTGCATAGAGTTGCTATGAATAGGAAATGATTCAACGGCACTTGATAATAATAATAAGTACAATGCATAATCATTAAGATTATGAAACATTATGCTGTTATTAAAAGCAATACATATTCCACAGTGTCACCAAGGAAGAAATTACTTTTTTCTACAGACAAAGCTCATATATTACGAGTTCCCTTTTCTCTGGGCTGACTCAGTCAAAAGGTCTCTAGATGTCAAGCTTTGACCGAAGCAGCAAAACTGAACCACACCAATGCTCAGGACATGATGATAATTAATATTACTACTACTAATAATAATGATTGTGGAATTTGTTACTACTTACTATGTGCCAGGCACCATAGAAGAAAATTGTGTTGGACACCGTCCCTGTCCCATGTGGGGCTCACAGTCTCGAGCCCCATCATTTTTAAATGTGAAGGACAATGCATATAAACACACAAGAAGGAAGATACAATGGTCATCGTCGTCATCATCAATCGTATTTATTGAGCGCTTACTGTGTGCAGAGCACTGTACTAAGCGCTTGGGAAGTACAAGTTGGCAACACATAGAGACAGTCCCTACCCAACAGTGGGCTCACGGTCTAAAAGGGGGAGACAGAGAACAAAACCAAACATACTAACAAAATAAAATAAATAGAATAGATATGTACAAGTAAAATAAATAAATAAATAGAGTAATAAATATGTACAAACATATATACATATATACAGGTTCTGTGGGGAAGGGAAGGAGGTAAGATGGGGGGGATGGAGAGGGGGACGAAGGGGAGAGGAAGGAAGGGGCTCAGTATGGGAAGGCCTCCTGGAGGAGGTGAGCTCTCAGTAGGACATTTTACTATACAATTCTGTTTCTTTTTGTCCAAATCTATAATGTTATAATAAAATCAAGACTTCACTGAACATCTTAGTTCAGCTGTGGCTAGTGCCTAGGGCGTGGGATTTGACGGTAGGAGACTTGGATTTTAGCCCCAGTTCTACCACTAAAGTGCTGAATGATCCTTGGCAAGTCATTTAACTTCTCAGTGCCACAGTTTCCACATCTGTAAAATGTGTAGAAAATTCCCGTATTTCCCTCTGTAGGCAATGAGTCCTGTGAGAGATTCAGACTGTGTTTGATCTGAAGACCTTGTACCAATCCCAGCACTTGAGAAAAAACCATCATCACCATCAACTTCAAGCATCTCCTGATGCGTTTCTTCTGAAAATACTTCTCTGTGGTGTTATCGAAGTTCTCTCTCTCTGTCTCACACACCAGCGCACCTTCATACACTCTTACTCCACAGGTAATCAAGGCAGGCTTTTCCCGTATAACCCTAGGTGACCTACTTTAAGCATCTAAATAGTCAATGCTCTGAAATTCCAGCCCACAGACAGAATGGCTGTCTGAGTCGATGCTGCGAACTAAAGGAGCTGAGATTCCGTTTCTGAAGGCTAGAGATGTAAAACTAGATTCCCTAGACATGAGCAGGAAGAGGATGTCTAGCAAATATGTCACTGTTTATTATTATACCTTACTTTCCCAAGTGCTCAGTATAGCGCTCTGTACACAGTAACCGCCTAATAAATATGACTGAATGATATACACACCCTGAATGAGGGGACAATTATCTCACAGATTAATGTATTTCATTCATTCATTCATTCAATCGTATTTATTGAGCGCTTACTGTGTGCAAAGCACTGTACTAAGCACTTGGGAAGTACACGTTGGCAACATATAGAGACGGTCCCTACCCAACAGTGGACTTACAGTCTAGAAGGCGGAGACAAAGAACAAAACAAAACATATTAACAAAATAAAATAAATAGAATAAATATGTTCAAATAAAATAAACAGAGTAATAAAGAGCAGCCTCTCCCACCCCTTGCACCAGGTACAGGGCTACTGGTCCAAGACGTGACTGCAGGACTAATAGCCAAGGGGTGGGTTTGTGGGTGTAGCCTTTAAATAGCTGAATGTGAGGGAAAGGAGCCCAGACTGGAGGAGAGCAGAGCTGAAGATTAATTAGTGACCGATGATCATCAATAAATTGTAAATTCATCAAGGGGAAGGACCACAGATTGAAAGGCAAGGATTGTGTTTACATTTTTGTCGCAATTATCATTGTTATTTATATTAATGTCTGTCTCCCTCTTTAGACTGTAGCTCATTGTATTCATTCATTCATTCAATCGTATTTATGGAGCACTTACTGTGTGCAGAGCACTGTACTAAGCGCTTGGGAAGTACAAGTTGGCGACATATAGAGATGGATTGTAGGCAGGGAACGTGTCTGTTATTAGTTGTGGTATTTGTTAAACGCTTACTATGTGGTAAGCACTGTCCTAAACGCTAGGGTAGATACAAGGTAATCGGGTTGGACCCAGTCCCTGTCCCACATGGGCTCAGAATCTTAATCCCCATTTTACAGATAAGGTAACCGAGGCACAGAGAAGTTAAGTGACTTGCCCAAGGTCACACAGCAGACATACGGCAGATCTGGGATTAGAACTCCTGTCCTCTCACTCCAGGCCCATGCTCCTTTCACTAGACCATGCTGCTTCCTCTAATCTTGTTGAATTGTACTCTCTCAAGTGCTTACAGTGCTCTGCATACAGTAAGCACTCAATAAACATGATTGACCGACTGACTGACTACCGTTTATGGTATTAGTTCCTTCCTTCAATCATATTTATTGAGCACTTCCTGTGCATAGAGCACTGTTAAGTGCTTACTATGTGCCTGTCCCTGTTTTATGCCCTGGGGTAGATCCAAGTTCATTCATCCATTCAATCATATTTATTGAGCACTTACTGTGTACAGAGCACTGTGCTAAGTGCCTGGGAGAGTACAATACAACAATAAACTGACACATTCCCTGCTCACTGTTAGGTAGGGACCGTCTCTAGATGTTGCCAACTTGTACTTCCCAAGAGCTTAGTACAGTGCTCTGCACACAGTAAGTGCTCAATAAATACGATTGATTGAATGAATGAATGAATGAATGAAAGCTCACAACGTGCTTCAGGTTGGACACAGTCCCTGTCCCACGTGGGACTCACAGGCTTAATCCCCATTTTCAAGATGACATAACTGAGGCACAGAGAAGCTAAGTGACTTGCCCAAGGTTACACATCAGATAAGTGGCGGTGCTGGGATTAGAACCCAGGTCCTTCTGACTCCCAAACCCATGTTCTATCCACTAGGCCACACTGCTTCTCTACTAACTCTATTGAACTCTGCCAAGAATTAGTAAAGCGCTCTGAAAACAGCAAACCCTCAATAAATGCCATTGATTAATTGGAGATACGTGTGGCCTAGTGGAAAGAGTGTAGGACTGGAAGTCCAGAGACCCAGATCCTCAACCCATCTCTTCCATTTGCCTGCTGTGCAACCTTGGGCAAGTCGCCTAACTGCTCTGGGCCCCAGTTTCCTCATCTACACAGTGAGGCTTAATCTCAATCAATCAATCAGTGCCATCATTTATTGAGTGCTTGCTGTGTGCAGAACACTGAACTAAGCACTTTGAGAAAGTATCAGAAAGTAGAGCTGGTAGACATGAGTGAAGTGCCTGGCACAGAGTAAGGACTTTTAACCAATGCCATAAAAAAGGATCATGCAGTGCACAGAAGACAGACGCTAGAATAAATTAAATGTGGGGGAAATAATAGTATATGTAGTAGTATATGTACATTCATTCATTCAATTGTATTTATTGAGCGCTTACTGTGTGCAAAGCACTGTACTAAGTGCTTGGGAAGTACATACATGCTATGCAGTTGCTATTCATTCAATCGTATTTATTAAGCGCTTACTGTGTGCAGAGCACTGTACTAAGTGCTGGTTGCTATGCAGTATCGAAGTGTTTAAGGAATACACAGCCTGTTCTCTCTGTCCCCCTTACACTGGAAACATGTGGGATAGGGACTTTTTGATTATAGTTTATCTACCCAGTAAGCATTTAATAAATACTACTGAATGAATGAATAATGCCAGGATTTGGCTTATAGAAAGCACTTACAAAAATTATTATTATTATTATTATTATTATATCACTTTGGTGTTCCCAAGTGCCTAGTACAGTGCTCTATACACAGTGGTACTCAGTAAATGTTCTTGGCAAGTTCTTGCCAACTTGTACTTCCCAAGCCCTTAGTACAGTGCTCTGCACGCAGTAAGCACTCAATAAATATGATTGAATGAATGAATGAATGAATTGATGATAGTGTTGGCAAATTTGCACCACAGAATGGTCAAATTCAAATATGCTGAACCCCAGGTGGAGGATAGGGAATGGATATTGGATTAGATAGAACTGATGGCTTGCTTTCAATTTGGTTCCAAAAAAATAAAATCCATCAAGGAGTCATGAGACATAGTCATTCAGTTTAACAATACCTTTTAAAGAGGATTAATGCTCAGGGCTAATTGTCTTGCCAAAGGAAAGGTGGTGGATGGAACTGGGAGTGTTTGGAGCCAGGTATTTAACAACAGGTATGTCATACCTCCTCTGGGATCTTAAACCACCTCTCTGTCCCCACCCAACTCCATTTGCTCCACAGGTGAAATGCCTTTGCTTGCCTGACGTTTCAGCTCCTGGGATTCTCTGAGGAGATCAATAACTATCAAAATCACAAACTTTAAATTGAAAAAAAAATCTCTTTGGGTCATATCACTCCCCAGTCTACAAATGACGACATAATTGCCTCTTAGTCCTATCACATAAATTTGTTTTCTTCAAAATAATGGCACAACATGAGTCTTTCCCCTGAAAAAATCCAATTAAACAAATTGTAATTTGAAGTTCGTTTAGATGATGCTTTCTTAATTCCTCAACATGAGACATGAGCTCCCTATAAATCACTTTTAGCTTTGACCTTCTCCAGTAACTGAAATACCAATAAAGTTCTTTAAAAATGAGCTATCCAAGGGTGGCCAATTAAGCATACTCTCATTTTCTTGCTTACTGACATTATGAATGCATAATGATCAGTTTGTAGAATATTCTTGGACAAACTCCTCTTATCTGGACATTAGGAGATTTCTATCCTGGTTTTCAGAAATATAATCAAAATAATTACTGTGTGCCAAGCACTGTACTAAGTGCTTGGGTAGATAGGGAAGCAGCGTAGCTCAGTGGAAAGAGCACGGGCTTTGGAGTCAGAGGTCATGGATTCAAATCCTGCCTCCGCCAATTGTCAGCTGTGTGACTTTGGGCAAGTCACTTAACTTCTCTGGGCCTCAGTTACCTCATCTGCAAAATGGGGATTAAGACTGTGAGCCCTCCGTGGCACAACCTGATCACCTTGTAACCTCCCCAGTGCTTAGAACAGTGTGGTTTGTGCATAGTAAGTACTTAACAAATGCCATCATTATTGTTATTATTATTATAGAAAATAATCTGGCTGGACACAATCTCTATCCCCCATGGAAATCATAGTCACAGCCCTAAAGAGGAATAACAGGTATTGTTCCCCTTTTAATAATAATAATAATAACAATAATAATAATAACAGCATTTATTAAGTGCTTGCTATATGCAATGCACTGTTCTAAGCACTGGTAGATGAAGAAACTGAGGCACAGATATGTTAAGTGGCTTGTCCAAGGTCACACAGCAGACAGGTAGCCAAGCTAGAACTAGAACCCAAGTCCTCTTACTCCCTGACCCATGGTCTTTCCACTAGGCCATGCTGCCTCTCCCTTATGTTTCAATCAATCGATCATACTATTGAGTGCTGTGTGCAGAGCACTGTACTAAGTGCTTGGGAGAGTACAATATAGCAAAGTTGATAGACAAGTTCCTTAATGACTTGGTTTTTAATCCCAGCTCTGCCACTTTTCAGCTGTGTGACCTTGGGCAAGTCACTCGACTTCTCTGTGCCTCTCTTCCGTCACCTGAAAAATGGGGATTTGACAGCTGTTCTCCCTCCTATTTAGACTGTGAGCCCAACGTGGGACCTGTTTCTACCCCAGCATTTAGTACAGTGCTTGGCACATAGTAAGTGCTTAACGAATACCACAATTATTATTCTTATGGTTAAATGGAAGCAGGGTGATAACCTTATTAACATTTCTCTGAGTGAATTTGCAAGTTGGGGAATTGGAGGGGTGCAAAATTCTAGTCTCCTTCCCTTTGGGCTTTACACCAAACATCATTCAGACACAAGTGACAGTGCGTGTGTTATGTCAAGCAGGGAGTGTAAGCAACCCTGGATCGCTGGGCCTCAATACCGAGGTGGGTCCCATTGCTCTCCCACAACATCATCCTGGGCTCCACGCCTATCCTGCCTTGCCTGAGCAGGGTGGGAAAGACCCCAGCTTTGCCTGAGCAGGATGAGGAAGACCCCAGCTAATAATAATAACAATAATAATAATGATAATTTCTTAAGCACTTACCATGTGCCAGGCACTGTGGTGGGCACAAGCAAATAGGGTTGGACACAGTCCCTGTCCCGTATGGGGCTCACAGTCTCAATCCCCATTTTACAGATGAGGTAAATGAGGCACAGAGATGTTAAGTGACTTTCCCAAGGTCACAAAGCAGATCTTCACTGACTCCGTCCTCTTCTGTTCTCCTCATCCCTTTGTCCATTTATTCTCAGTCTCCTTCATGGGCTCATCTATCTCCTCCCAACCTCTAAATATAGGAGTTCCTCAAGCATCAGTTCTTGGTCCCCTTCTATTCTCCATCTATACTCACTCTCTTGGTGAACTCATTCGCTCCCATGGCTTCAACTATCATCTCTACGCTGATGATACCCAAATCTATATCTCCTCCCCTGTTCTCTCTCTCTCTCACTCCAGGCTCACATCTCCTCCTGCCTTCAGGACAGCTCCACCTGGATGTCTGCCCGCCACCCAAAACTCAACATGTCGAAGACTGAGCTCCTTATCTTCCCTCCCAAACCCTGCCCTCTCCCTGACTTTCCCATCACTGTAGATGGCACTACCATCCTTCCTGTCTCACAGGCCCGCAACCTTGGTGCATTGCTTGACTCTGATCTCTCATTCACCCCACATATCCAATCCGTCACCAAAACCTGCCAGTCTCACCTTCATGACATTGCCAAGATCTGCCTTTTCTTCTCCATCCAAACTAATACCACGTTAGCACAATCACTCATTCTATTCTGACTGGATTACTTCATTAGCCTTTCTGATCTCCCAACTTCCTGTCTCTCCCCTCTTCAGTCTATACTTCACTTGCTGCCCATATTATCTTTCTACAGAAATTTTCTGGGCATATCACCCCCCTCCTCAAAAATCTCCAGTGTTACCTATCAACCTCCGTATCAAGCAAAAACTCCTCACTATTGGCTTCAAAGCTCTCCATCACCCTGCTCCTTCCTACCTCACCTCCCTTCTCTCCTTCTCCAGCCCAGCCTGCACACTCCACTCCTCTGCCATCACTAACCTGCTCACTGGGCCTCGTTCTCGCCTGTCCCACCTTCGACCCCTGGTTCACGTGCTACCTCTGGCCTGGAATGCCCTCCCTCCACACATCTGCCAATCATACTTCTCCCATTCAAAGCCCTACTGAAGGCTCACCTCCTCCAGCAGGCCTTCCCAGACAAAGCCTCTCTTTTCCTCAGCTCCCTCTCCCCTCTCCATCGCCCAAACTCACTCCCTTTGCTCTACCCCCCTCCCACCCCACAGCACTTGTATATATATATGTACATATCTATAATTCTATTTATTTATATTAATGCCTGTTTACTTGTTTTGATGTGTATATATCTATAATTCTATTTATTTATATTGATGCTATTGATGCCTGTTTACTTGTTTCAATGTCTGTCTCCCCCCTTCTCGACTGTGAGCCTGTTGTGGGTAGGGATCATCTCTCTTTGTTACTGAATAGTACTTTCCAAGCACTTAGTACAGTGCTCTGCACACAGTATGTGTTCAATAAATACAATTGAAGTAATGGATGAATGAATGAAAGTGATGGAACTGGGATTAGAACCCGTGATCTTGTGATGACCAGGCCCATGCTCTATCCATTACGCCATGATGCTTCCCACAACTTTCCACAGCTTTCCCTGAGCAGGGAGAGGAAGACCCCAGCTTTTCCTGAGGAAGGAGAGGAAGACCCCGGCTTTGCCTTAACAGGGTGGGGAAGAACTCAGCTTTTCCTGAGCAGGGCAGAGAAGAACCCAGCTTCTCTTCCTGAGAAGAACTGGGAAGAAGGCTTCTAGACTGTGAGCCCGCTGTTGGGTAGGGACCGTCTCTACGTGTTGCCAACTTGTACTTCCCAAGCGCTTAGAACAGTGCTCTGCACACAGTAAGTGCTCAATAAATACAATTGAATGAATGAAAGAAGCCCCCTTTACTTGAATAGGGAGGGGAAGGCCCCAGCTTTGCCTTAACAGGGCGAGAAAGAATCCAGCTTTGCCTGAATCAGATGGGGAAGAACCAAGCTTTGGTGGGCTGGCTGTCACAAGATTTAGAGAATTAGGGTTGTGGCTGTTGGAATGATTTGGATTCTGGACAGCCTTGCCTGTTCACTAAGGATCCTGAAAGAGACTCCTCCAACCAAAATGTTCATAAGCAATTACTGTGTTCATTGCGGTTCTTGTGTCCTTTGCTGGTTTGGTTTAACACATTTGCACTTGAATTCTGCACTTGAATCTGTGACCTTTGGACATGTGACATTTGTCCCACCTCCAACCCCATAGCACTGTTGCATATGTCTTTGAATTATTTATTACAAATTATTTAGTAATATTAATGTCTGTCTTCCTCTCTAGTTTGTAAACTCATTATGAACAGGGACAATGTCTGTTAATTCTCTTGTATCGTACTCTCCTAAGCACTTAGAACAGTGCTCCACATATAGTAAGTGCTCAATAAATACCATTGATTGATTTGTTGCTTGACTTCCAATTCTCTCCACTTGCCTTTCACCAGCCCCTTCCAACCCCCACTCCTCTATGGTGAGCCTCCTGAGGGCCAGGGGCCGAGTCTTATTTATTCTTTTCTGTATTCTTCCCTAGTACTTAGTACAGTGTGTAGCCCACATTAGCTGTGTAATAAATGCCACTGAATGAATGAATGATGACATCATGTAGAGTGTGCTAAAGCCTCCCAGAATCTAGTGCATTCCTTTAGGGAGACTTTTGACCTACACATTACCCCAAGCCATTTCTCCCTACGTTCCCCCATGATCTAGTTCCCTGTGAATATTGATGTCCCTTCCGAGCCATAGTAACAATCATAATCATATTTATTAAGTGCTTAGTAGGTGCCAAGCTTTGTGCCAAGTTATGGTGTAAATACAATACAATCAGGTCAGACACAGTCCATAACCGTCATGGAACTAATGATCTAAGCGGGATGGCGAACAGAGAAGAAACTGAGGCACAGAGCACTGAAGGGTCCCATCCAAGATAGCACAGCCTGAAACTCAGTGGAATGAGTTGAAACAGAGGAAGGCTAGCTGCTAATAATAAAAATAGTGGACATAAAGGTGTTGGGTCGGCAATCTGGTATTTTTAAGTGCAGTCTGTAATCACTGCAGACACAAGGTGGGAGACATGGTAGTGGGAAGAAGGCAGAATGGGAAACCGGGAGAAGAAGGAAAACAGAATCGGATTTAGGTTCCCACTTCCCTTCCTGGGGCACTGAAGGGGAGAAAAAGGGACACAGCCCATCTGCTGGCAAGTGACAAAGGAAACTACTAAAAACAGCATGGTGTAGTGGATAGAGCATGCGCCTGGGATGCAGAAGGTCATGAGTTCTCATCCTGGCTCTGCCACTTGTCTGTTGTGTAACCTTGGGCAAGTCATGTATATATGTTTGTACATATTTATTACTCTATTTATTTATTTATTTATTTTACTTGTACATATCTATTCTATTTATTTCATTTTGTTAATAAGTTTGGTTTTGTTCTCTGTCTACCCCTTCTAGACTGTGAGCCCACTGTTGGGTAGGGACTGTCTCTATATGTTGCCGACTTGTACTTCCCAAGCGCTTAGTACAGTGCTCTGCATACAGTAAGCACTCAATAAATACAATTGATTGATTGATTGATTGATTTCAATTTTCTGCGCCTCAGTTCCCTCATCTGTAAAATGGGGATTAAGACCGTGAGTCCTATGTGGGACAGGGACTGTGTCCAACCCAATTTGTTTGTATCACCCCAGCACTTATTGCAGTACCTGGCACATAGTAAGCACTTAACAAATACCATAATTACTATTATTATTATTATTACAAAGAAGGAACCAGTTGTCTGCCTAACTCTGCACGCCTTATACAGATCATATTGCCTCACATCAGATTAAACCAGAGCCTCATGGAGCACTGAGGGCTGGACTTGGAAAATTAAACATTTTTGGTGGAAAGGGAGGCTTTGTCTCCATGCCACTCGCCTCCCTCCAAGCTGACTGGTTTATCATTTGGGTCCTGTTATTGGGCACCTCAAAACCAAACTTAGAACTGAACTTTCTCCCCCTCTAGGCTGTAAACTCCTCGTAGGCAGGGAATGTATCTACCAACTCCGTCGTATTGTTATCATGGCCTAGTGGATGGACCATGGTCCTGGGAGCCAGAAGGACCTGGGTTCTAATCCCGGCTCCACCACTTGACTGCTGTGTGACCTTGGGCAACTCACTTAACTTCTCTGGCCCTCAGTTCCCTCATCTGTAAAATGGGGATTGAGACTGAGCCCCATGTGGACAGGGACTGTGTCCAACCTGATTAGCTTATATCTACCCCAGAGTTTAGAACAGTGCTTGACACGTAGTAAGCATTTACCAAATACCGTCATTATTAATATTATTATTGTACTCTTCCAAGTTCTTAATATAATAATAATAATGGCAATTATTAAGCGCTTACTATGTGCAAAGCACTGTTATAAGTGCTGCAGAGGTTACAAAGTGATCAATTTGTCCAACGGGGGTCTCACACTCTTAATCCCCATTTTACAGATGAGGTAACTGAGGCACAGAGAAGTGAAGTGACTTGCCCAAAGTCACCCAGCTGACAATTGGCAGAGCCGGGATTTGAACTCCTGACCTCTAACTCCAAAGCCCGTGCTCTTTCCACTGAGCGACACTGCTTGCCATATGCTCTCACGTAGTAAGTGCTCAATAAATATGATTGATTGATTGATTGACTGAAGGGTCACAGACTAGAGAATGGTAAGGAGGCCAGGTTGTCCCGGGGGGGCTCACAGTCAATCCCCATTTTACAGATGAGGTAACTGAGGCACAGAGAAGTGAAGTGACTTGCCCAAAGTCACACAGCTGACAATTGGTGGAGCCGGGATTTGAACCCCTGATCTCTGACTCCAAAGCCCGGGCTCTTTCCACTGAGCCACGCTGCTTCTCATACGCTCCCACACAGTAAGTACTCAATAAATATGATTGATTGATTGATTTACTGAAGGGTCACAGACTAGAGAATGGTAAGGAGGCAGTAAATTAGGGACAAATTGGGGTTTTAATTAACCCAGCGAATGATCATTCCAGATTACACCTGAGACTAATGCCAAGTGCCAGGTAGCCTATCTCGACATTACAATTCCTCAGACTGCCTTTTGCTTGTTTGCTTCTTTGTTAGATGTCCCGTTAGAGGAGCAGCATGGCCTAGTGGCAAGAGCCCAGTCTTGTGAGTCAGAGGTCACGGGTTCTAATCCCGGCTCTACCACTTGTCTGCTGTGTGACCTTGGGTAAGTCACTTAACTTCTCTGGACCTCAGTTCCCTCATCTGTAAAATGGGGATTGAGACTCTGAGCCCCACGTGGGGCAATCCGATTACCTTGTATTTACCCCAGCGCTTAGAACAGTGGTTGGCACATAGTAAGTGCTTAACAAATACCATAATTATTATTATTTTTATTACCACATTAGCCTCCTCGCTAACCTCACTGCTTCCCATACATCCCCTCTCCAGTTCAGAATTCATTCTGCTGCCCAAATCATTTTTCTTAAGTGTCACTCCGCACCGATCTCTCCACACCTCAAAACACACCAAGTTGTCTATGCCTCTCTGCATCAAACAGAAACTACTGACCTTTGGCTTTAAAGCTCGCAATCAGCTCTCTCCATTCTTTTTATTTGCTACTCTCGTCCCTCAATACATCCTAGATAATAATAATAATAATGGCATTTATTAAGCGCTTACTATGTGCAAAGCACTGTTCTAAGCACTAGGGAGGTTACAAGGTGATCAGGTTGTCCCACAGGGGGCTCACAGTCAATCCCCATTTTACAGATGAGGGAACTGAGGTCCAGAGAAGTGAAGTGACTTGCCCAAAGTCACACAGCTGACAATTGGTGGAGCCTGGATTTGAACCCATGACCACTGACTCCAAAGCCCGGGCTCTTTCCACTAAGCCACGTTGCTTCTCACAGATGCATAGATGGCACTCTTCATTCCTTTCAATCTATCCTATTTGCTGTGCCTCATTCTCCTTGCTCCCACCAACAACCTCAAACTCAAACTCCCTCCCTGCTTATATCCAACAGAGCACAGCTCTCCTTATCTTCAAAGCCCTTCTAAAATCATATCTCCTCCAAAAGATGTTCCCCAATTAATCTTTAAGCTCATCTCTTTGCGTTCCCCCACAACCATTTTCAGGCTTTCCAAGTTACTTAAGTGATGAAGTACTCATAGCCCCCATCTCAACAACTACGTACTACTACTACTACAAAAGCAGCATAACCTAATGGAAAGACACAGTCCCGGGACCTGCATTCTAATTCTGCCTCTGCCATTTACCTGCTCTTTGACCTCGGGCAAATAACTTCTCGGTCCTAATTTCCCTCATCTGCAAAATGGGCATTCAATACCTGTTCTTCCTCCACTTAGAATGAGAGCCCCATGTGAGACATTATTAGTATTATTAATTATAATAAATGTACTCATTCATTCATTCATTCAATCGTATTTATTGAATGCTTACTCCATGCAGAGCACTTACTAAGGGCTTGGGAGAGTACATTATATCATCAGAAGCATTCCCTGCCCACAGTGAGCTTAGAGTTTAGAGGAGGAGACAGGCATTAATATAAATAAATAAATTACAGATATATACATATGTGTTTAGGGGAGGGAGGGAGGTTGAATGAAGGAGCAAGTAAGAGTGGCCCAGAAGGGAGTGGGAGAAGAGGAGAAGAGGGCTCAGACAGGGAAGGCTTTCTGGAGATAATGTGCCTTCAGTAAGGCTTTGAAGTGAGGGGAGAGCAATTATCTGTCTGATATGAGGAAGGAGGGCATTCCAGTACAGAGAGGTAGGATGAGGGCATGATTTTGGCAGTGAGATAGATGAGATCAAGAAACAGTAAGAAGGTTAGGACCAGAGGAACAAAGTGTGCTGGCTGGGTTGTAGTAGGAGAGTAGTAAACTGAGGTAGGAGGGGGCAAGGTGATGAAGTGCTTTAAAGCCAATGGTGAGGAGTTTTTGTTTGATACGGAGGCAGCTTCGTATGGAATGGGGAAACATGATCTGAACATTTTTAAAGGAAAATGATTCAAGAAGCAGAGTGGAGTAGACACCATGGTGGGGCCGGGAAACCCAGGACCAGAGGAAGAAGCCTCTGCCCAGCCGCCAGTATCCATTCATCCTCCTCTTGCATCGCCGCTGCTGTGGCACCACAATCTCAGTTGAAATGGCCAAGCCATTTCCTAATAGGTTCCAACGTGATTATTCTGGTGGATTTTCTTCAGAAAACCTCCAGGATAGCAAGGGTGGCCTCTGATATACCTCAAGGATAATGATAATAATAATTGCGGCATTTGTTGATCACTTACTGTGTGCCAGGCACTGTACTGAGTGCGGGAGGAGAATAAAAGAAAATAGGGTTGGGCACAGTACCTGCCCCACATGGGGCTCACAATCTTAATCCCCATTTTGCAGATGAGGTAACTGAGGCCCAGAGAAGTGAAGTGGCTTGCCCAAGTTCACACAGCGGATGAGTGGCAGAGCTGGGATTAGAACATATGGTCTTTTGACTCCCAAGTGCATCCACTAGGCCAAGTTGTTTCTTATACCAGACACATAGCACAGCATGCAACATTTTATGCTCTTCCCTGGGTCTGTTGGGTGTATGCTGGTATCACCAGCACCATTCTGTGGAAATCCACCCGAGACCACCCCAATTTAACATATTTCTCTTGATCTCCTAACCTACTCCAGGGCCTTTGCTTTCTCTTTCTTGGTCCTTCTCTACACGGTTGCTGCTTTCAAGCTACAGAATCTGGCATCAGGAGCTAAGGAGTGAGGCTGGACATTTACATGAAAATACAGGCCATCATGTTGTCAATGCTATAGCTCTCTCAGACTGTCCAGTATAAAACAAGACAAATGGCCACCCTAAGAATATCCCAGGAGAGAGCCACTTGGAGGGGAAGTACCATGAACTATTTTATTGCAAGTTCCCGGGTGCCTAGGTCACTGCTTTGTGTGATGATCTTTTTGTGACGGTGGGAAGGAGAGGAAGAGCAATCCAATGGCATTTATTAAGCGCTTACTATGTGCAAAGCACTGTTCTAAGCTCTGGGGAGGTTACATGGTGATCAGGTTGTCCCACAGGGTGTTCGCAGTTTTAATCCCCATTTTACAGATGAGGTAACTGAGGCACAGAGAAGTTAAGTGACTTGCCCAAAGTCACACAGCTGACAATTGGCAGAGCTGGGATTTGAACCCATGACCTCTGACTCCAAAGCCCGTGCTCTTTCCACTGGGCCACGCTGCTTCTCAGCCACGCTGCTTCACAAATAGCTCAGAAGTGGCTATGGGGGTCTTATCTGCATCCCCTCTGTTTCTGAATAATAATGAATAATAATGGTATTTGTTAAGCCCTTGTTATATGCCAGGCACTGTACTAAGTACTGGGGTGGATACAAGCAAATCAGGTTGCGCACAGTCCCTGTCCCACATGGGGCTCACAGTCTCAATCCCTATTTTACTGGTCTGGTAACTGAGGCCCAGAGTGGTGAAGTGACTTGTCCAAGGTCACACAGCAGACAAGTGGCAGAGCCAGGATTAGGGCCCATGACTTTCTGAATCCCAAGCCCATGCTGTTTCCCCTTTACCATGCTGCTTTCTGAAGCTGCAGTCGCAGGGGTGATCTGTCTTCCATATTCTCCATCCTAGGCAGCAATGACACTCCAAAACACCGGACCCTGGGGTACATGTGATGTCTCGTGACTGTCATTTTTCAGAAGTAAACCCAAACAGGCTTAGACCTAGAATGTTTCTCTTTTTTAATCAATGGGATTTACTGAGGGTTTACTATATGCAGAGCATCGGACTAAGTACTTTCTCTGCAGATCCCTGACCCTGCCAATTGCTTTAGAGCCTTTTTGTTCCCCTCTCATGTCCTTGTGATGTCTGATGCACCATCTGTAGAACTTGGCTGTACTAAGCGCTTAGTACAGTGCTCTGCACACAGTAAGTGCTCAATAAATACGATTGAATGAATGAATGAATGCAACAGGTGGGAGGGTCTCGATGCCAAACCCCCCTCCCCAAATAAAAAACAACCCAAAACAGACTCTAAAGTATCTGGTGCCATTTCAGAACTGGTCAGGAGACAGGCTTGCTGAAAGCCAGGCAGTCTGATAGTAATAACAATAATAATAATAATAATAATAATAGTAATAATAATAATAACAACGTGATAATAACAATGATAATAATAATAATAATAATAATAATAGTGTTTATTAAGCGCTTACTATGTGACCAGCACTGTTCTAAGCACTGGGGTAGATACAAGGTAATCAGGTTGTCCCATATGGGGCTCAAAATCTTAATCCCCATTTTACAGATGAGGTAATTGAATCCCAGAGAAGTGAAGTGACTTGCCCAAAGTCACACATCTGACAAGTGCCGGAGCCAGGATTAGAACCCACGACTTCTGACTCCTTAGCCCATGCTTTTTCCACTAAGCCATGCTGCTTCTCCTAGCCATGCTGATACAATGCATTGCACCGTATATATGTATATATAATATATAATGTATATAATACATATAATGTATATAATGTATATAAAACATATAATGTATATATGTTTGTACATATTTATTACTGTATTTATTTATTTATTTATTTTGCTTGTACCTATCTATTCTATTTATTTTATTTTGTTAGTATGTTTGGTTTTGTTCTCTGTCTCCCCCTTCTAGACTGTGAGCCCACTGTTGGGTAGGGACTGTCTCTATATATTGCCAGCTTGTACTTCCCAAGTGCTTAGTACAATGCTCTGCACACAGTAAGCGCTCAATAAATGCGATTGATTGATTGATTGATTGCACCCAATATTTTGTCAGTGGTATTTATTGAGTACTTACTGGGTGCAGAGCAGTGTAATATAGTGAACTGCCTCCATATTTTATCAGTGGTAGTTATTGAGTGCTTACTGGGTGCAGAGCACTGTAATATAGTGAACTGCATCTGTATTTTATCAGTGGTAGTTATTGAGCTCTTACTGTGTGCGGAGCACTGTACTAAGCTCTCCAGAGAGTTCACAAGAGTTGCTAGATATGGTCCCTGCCTACAAGGAGCTTACAGTAGGAGCTCAATAAATACTATTAAGTGGAGGCCCCGCCTTGCCTCAAGTCTGCCTCCTATTCCTGAAATAGCAATCAATGGTATTTACTGAGCACATACTTTGTGAAGAGCATCGCACTAAACACTTGAGAGAGTCCAATTCATTCAGTCATTCAATCCTGTAATCATATTACTTGAGCATTTACTGTGTGCAGAGCACTGTACTAAGCACTTAGGAGAGTACAATACAACAGCAGACGCATGCCCTGTCTTCAACAAGCTTACAGTCGGGAGCCGGGGAAATACAAAAGAGTTGGTAGACATGTTCCCTTTCCACAAAGATCTTTCAGTGGGGCTCAATAAATACTATTGATTGATTGGCGGCCCCACCCTGCTTCAATCCTTCCTCCTATTCCTGCAATATCAATCAATGGTATTTATTGAGCACTTTCTGCATGCAGAGCAGTGTACTAAGCACTGGGAGAATACAGTACAACAGAAATTAAGTTAGCAGAGACAGAAGAGGAAGGAGGGTGATGATGCTGGGATGATGACCCCTTTGGTGAAAGTGTCCTGGTTACCCAGCATCTCCTACAAATTCATTCATTCAATCGTATTTATTGAGCGTTTACTGTGTGCAGAGCACTGTACTAAGCGCCTGGGAAGTACAAGTTGGCAACATCTAGAGACGGTCCCTCAATTTGGTATAGTGGTTAGAGCACAGGCCCGGGAGTCAGAAGGTCATGGGTTCTAATCCTGCCTCTGCCACTTCCATGCTGGGTGAACTTGGGCAAGTCACTTCACTTCTCTAGACCTCAGTTACCTCATCTCTAAATGGGAATTGAAACTATAAGCCCAGTGTGGGACAGGGACTGCAGCCAACCCAGTTTGCTTGTATCCCCCCCAGTGCTTACTACAGTGACCGGCACATAGAAAGTGCTTAAAAAATACCAGAGCTATCATTATTATTACCCTTATTAATGTGATTTTCCATGAAAAACTCCCAGTGAGATCAGTGAGATCAGTTCTTTAGCCAAATTCTCATCCAAGGTAAGCTCATGGGTGAATGTGGAACTGGCCCCATATTTCCTAGCTCAAAAAGGGTTCAGTGAAGGCTTTATGTGAGGAAGATTACTCTCTGCTCAATATAACTGGTGAGAGTGTCATCCCTTTTTCATTAAGGACAGTCTCCCTCTTTCCAGTTCTGGCCTCAGGCAGACTCTTCCACAGTTATCATTGAAACATATTTCTCCAGAAGCTAATTTAAATGTGTCCATTTTCCCCTCAAGTTCCTTAACTCTTGTCTTCAATCACTGCTGAGGGTGCATAGCTCCTTTTCCTTTTCTGGGCCATTTCCCTGGACGCAGGGAGACCAGTTTTTGAGGGTAACCAGATGATTTCCTCAGTCCTTCCTGGTCTATTAGGCCTGCAATCAATTTTCCTCAAGGTGCAGAAATAGTAACAATTTTGGCATTCTTTCCTTTCATTTTTTTCCCTCCCAGATACTATATTTTGTTAATATGTTTTGTTTTGTTGTCTGTCTCCCCCTTCTAGACTGTGAGCCCGTTGTTGGGTAGGGACCATCTCTATATGTTGCCAACTTGTACTTCCCAAGCGCTTAGTACAATGCTCTGCACACAGTAAGTGCTCAATAAATGCAACTGAATGAATGAATGAATAAGTAGACATTATTTAGGATGCAAATATTGACCCTTGTAAAGAGAAATTGATAACCAGTTTAGCTATCGTAGCTCTGGCCTTAATGTGCTACCCAGAAGGTCCTGTATCTGAAACTCAGTACCCAAAATATAAAACCACAATTTAAGCTAGCTAGGAGAACAGGTCCAGCTCTTTGTTTTGAAGTCCATTGCCTTATTTAAAAACCATCAGAAAACCATCTTTCATGCAACAGTAACCATTTTTTGTTTAATCTTCATGAATCCGTATGATTAGGGTGAAATCTGTGAAATTAGTCTTCTAGACTGTGAGCCCACTGTTGGGTAGGGACTGACTATATGTTGCCAACTTGTACTTCCCAAGCGCTTAGTACAGTGCTCTGAATACAGTAAGCGCTCAATAAATATGAATGAATGAATGAAAATGCAGCTTTTCATTCTTACTAAGGTTCTTGCTTATTCTTTTCCTAAATACATTAACTGGTGGGTAGGGTAGCGCATATAAACATTTGATCCCATCCATAGTGTATTTTAATGTATGTCTCTTCCTCTAGGTTGCAACCTCCTTTTGTCTACCAACAATATTGCACTGTACTCTCCCAAACAGTACAGTGCTCTGCACAAAATAAACTCCCCATAAATGCAATTGATTTGACTGATCATTGAACAGTCATTGATCGATAGTATTTCTTGAGCCGTGCTGATTCTGTGTGTAGCATTGTATTAGTGCTTAGGAAAGTACAATAGTATAATAGACACTGCCCTCAAGGAATTTACAATCTAGAGGGGGAGATAGATATTAAAATAAATTACAGGATAGGGAAGCCACTGCAAATAAAGTTATATGCATAAGCGTTGTGAGGAGGGGGTGCAGTGAGGGCAAAGTGACTGGGAGTTCAGACTGAAGTGCAGAAATGCTGCAAAAGGGAGGAAAAATAGGGTGGGGAGATGAGAGCTATATAATAATTACATTTGTATCAGATTACAAACATGATTACTGATACTGAACCACTCTGAAGGAAAGAATGTTTGAGGAGTTAGTTGAGAAGGGAAAGGAAAATGGAGAGGGAAGGAATGGGAAATAAATTATATCCAATTGTTTTCTTTATTTACTTCCCTGGATCTCATTTCCTCTTCTGAAAAATAGGGATTCAATACCTTTTGTCCCTTCTCTTAAACTGTGAGCCCTGTGTGGTACAGTGACTCTGATCTGACTGTTTTGTATCTACCCCAATACTTAGCACAATACTCAGCACATAGCAAGTGCTGAATAATAACAGTAATTACTATTATTAGGTACAGATTACCCCTAATCTCACACAAAATGCACATACATGTATATATATATATATATATCTATATATATACATATGTGTATATATATATATATATAGCATTCTTTTTTATTAAATGAGTTAAAAGCTTTCAAAGAAATCCTAACTAAATTTTCATTTTGATTTCATTTCAAGTCATCCCCCTGCTTGCTTAGGGAACAAAATGTCTGTTCCAAAGGGCAGACTCAATAAAATTGGATTTCTCTCGATTCATTGAGCTTTGTGGCAAGCGGCCCTAGGTACACACCACACAATATTGCCCTCATCCACATTCTTTATCTTTTCAAACAAAGACCAGTTTCTCTGATTACATTACCCTCTTCTCCCGTTCCCACTTTCGGTGGAATCTGTCTCACCCAATATCATGACTTTCCACTTCTCTTCTGCTTTAGTTCCAGGAATCTCAAACAGCCTGCCGAGCAAATTGGCCAATCTTACTTTACAGATTGGCGCTTCTCATTTAACTACCACTTCCCTGGTTCAAGTCCTCTCACTTCATTGATTTGATATAGTTTCCTTCTGATTCAAAGAAGGCACCACTGAAGGAGAATTTCATGTAGGAAGAGTGTGTGTTAAACTTAACGCTCTTTGCAGAACCCTAGAAAATCTCTATTACATAGCAAACTCCTCGAGGCCAGGGTTTGCGTCTACTAACTCTATTCTACTCTCCCATTATACCTCCTTCAGGAAGCCTTCCCTGACTAACCTCATCTCTCCATTTTATTCTCCCTCCCCTCTTCTTCGCCTGTACCCTTGGTCTATATTAAGCACTTTGGTACTCACCTTACTGCCACACACCCCACAGCATTTATGTCCTTATCCTCCGCTAGACTGTAAGGTCCTTCTCCCAAGCGTTTAGTACAGTACTCCGCCCACAGTAAGCACTCAGTAAATACCATTAAATACTAGCTCCTTTCCCCCCTTCAAAGCCCTACTGAGAGCTCACCTCCTCCAGGAGGCCTTCCCAGGCTGAGACCCCTTTTTCCTCTGCTCCTCCTCCACCCCCCAAAGACCCTACTCCCTCATTCTGCTTTACCCCCTTCCCTGCCCCACAGCACTTGTGCATATTTGTACATATTTATTATTCTATTTATTTTATTCATGATGTGTATACATCTACAATTTTATTTATCTATTTTGATGCTATGATATGATATGTATACATCTATAATTTTATTTATCTATTTTGTTTTGTTGTCTGTCTCCCCCCTTCTAGACTGTGAGCCCCTTGTTGGGTAGGGACTGTCTCTACCTGTTGCCGAATTGTACTTTCCATGTGCTTATTACAGTGCTCTGCACACAGTAAGCACTCCACAAACACGATTGAATGAATGAATGAAAGAATCGATTCTTATGCTCCACTGCTTCCCTTATTTGTAATTCATTTTAATGCCTGTCTTCTGCTACTAGATTGCAAGCTCCTTGATGGCAGGAGTGTGTCAACCAACTTTATCGAACTTCCCCAAGAGCTTAGTCCAGTGCTCTGTGCAAAGGATGTTGTCAATAAGTACTGCTGATTGATTGATCCCAAGCACTTAGTACAGTTCTCTTTACAAAGTAAATGCTCATTCAATAACACTGATTTACCCACAATCCTGGCCATGTGCTGTGCACAAAAAGTTGCCCCTTGTGTTGTCATGTTTAATGTTGGCAGCACCTGTTTTTGTTTCTGTCTTCGTGTCTCATCCCTTTTTAGGCTTTTGCTTCTTAAGAACTATTCCTTTCTTGATAGCTCCTACCCTGCTTGCTGATCCTCTGTCACAACTCCGATTTTCGGCTGGGATGCAGCACTGGCTGAGTCTCTGTTTTATCGTTTCCTTCAAATATTCCCCCTGTCTTGCTTGTTTTCAGTTTAATAATAATTATTATGGTATTTGTTAAGTGCTTACTATGTGCTCAGCACTGTTGTAAGCGCTGGGGTAGATACAGGGTAATCAGGTTGTCCCACTTGGGGCTCATACTTTTAATCCCCATTTTACAGATGAGGTAACTGAGGCACAGAGAAGTTAAGTGACTTGCCCAAGGCCACACAGCAGGCAAGTGGCAGAGGAGAGACGACTCCAAATCCCGTGCTCTTGCTACTAAGCCACACTGCTTCTCTGTTAATTCAACAGTTGCTCTCCATTCAACAGTTGCGCTGTTGCTCATTCTCTTCTCATGTCCACTTGCTTTGTTTTGTTCTGTTGCCTATCTCCCCCCATCTAAACTGTGAACCTTTTGTTGGGTAGGGATTGTTTCTATCTGTTGCTGAATTGTACTTTCCAAGCGCTTAGTACAGTGCTCTGCACACAGTAAGTGCTCAATGAATACTATTGAATGAATGAATGAATGAATGTCCCACTTGGCTCCATCATAGTGACTACCTTCCAGAAATCCATTGTTTTTTATACTGATTTGCTTGTGGATGTTGAGTGTAGGCTGGGAATGACACAGATGGAGCTGCTCAGGGAACTAGATATGGTACCTTTGTGGGGTGCGGGTCTTACAACTGAAAAAAAAGGCAGACTGAGCCCCCTCTTTCCTCTCCTCCTCCCCATCCCCCCTCCCTACCTCCTTCCCTTCCCCACAGCACCTGTATATATGTTTGTACAGATTTATTACTCTATTTAGTTTACTTGTACATATTTACTATTCTATTTATTTTGTTAATGATGTGCATCTAGCTTTACTTCTATTTATTCTGATGACTTGACACTTGTCCACACGTTTTGTTTTGTTGTCTGTCTCCTCCTTCTAGTCTGTGAGCCTGCTGTTGGGTAGGGACCGTCTCTACATGTTGCCAGCTTGTACTTCCCAAGCGCTCAGTCTAGTGCTCTGCACACAGTAAGCGCTCAATAAATACAACTGAATGAATGAATGAATGAACAGCTCTGTAGATATTTAGGTTGGTGTGAATCAATCATATTTGTTGAGCGCTTACTGTGTGCAGAGCACTGTACTAAGCACTTGGGAAGTACAAGTTGGCAACATATAGAGATGGTCCCTACCCAACAGTGGGCTCACAGTCTAGAACACAGGTCCTTTTGACTCCCAGGACTGTGCTCTATCCTTTGGGCCATGCTGCTTCCTGTGGCCTAGTGGATAGAGCTCCACTACTGCACCACACTCTGTTTGACAGTCTCCCAAAAGGATGCACTGACTTTCTTGATGTAGTTTCCTCCTTCCTTGTCCATCATTGCATCTTTGATCATCATCATCATCATCAATCGTATTTATTGAGCGCTAACTGTGTGCAGAGATAAAACTGCTTCCTAGGTAACAGGATTAGGTGCTGCGTCTGACTTCTCTGTTGCAGACTGAGCCATCGTATTGATTTGCTTTACACTTATCAGCCCATAATGCCTAGGTGATTCATTGAACTGGCTGTGTAGTAGTAAGAGTATTTCGTAGGTGCTTACTGTGTTCAGAGCACTGTGTTAAGTGCCAGGAGAGACTACATAGGTGGGAACTGGATGGCCCACCCTCTCTGAGCCCACCCATGGAGATATCCCAAGGGGACGCATAGAGAGATGACCAGAATCCCAAACAAGTACCCCACAGCTCACCGACTTGTACTTCCCAAGCGCTTAGTACAGTGCTCTGCACACAGTAAGCGCTCAATAAATACGATTGATTGATTGATTGATTGATCTGCCCATCCTCTGCAGGGGAGCAGCTAACACGGTCAGTGGAGGGCGGACAAGGAGATCGTGGGCCAGGAGATGAGCTTTAGTCCAGGCATCATCACTCCAATGGGTGGCCTGTAGAAGGCTGCCAATGGAGACTTCGAGATGTGCCTGGAGCCAGGGACTGCCAGGTGTGTCCCTCCAGGGTGTCACAGTGTATTCACAACCATTCTTGAATGACTGTTTAGGTCTTCAGGTGATGCTCCAAGACGCTGATTTGTAAATAAATTCCCAAAGGGGCATGTTTTGTTTTGTCGTCTGTCTCCCCTTTCTAGACTGTGAGCCCATTGTTGGGTAGGGACCGTCTCTATATGTCACCGACTTGTACTTCCCAAGCACTTAGTACAGTGCTCTGCAAACAGTAAGGACTCAATAAATACAATTGAATGAATGAATGAATGAATCCCGATCTTTTCCTGCATCTTCCAGCATGGTGGCATAGAAGGCATCAATCAGTAGAGTCTACTGAACACTATACTAATAGCTTGGGAGAGTACAAGATGAGAGAAGTAGCAGACACATTCCCTGCCTATAATGAGCTTACAATCTAGAGGGGGAGGCTGACATTATAATGAATAGATAAGTAATTTATAATATATAATTTAAAGATATGTACAGAAGTGCTGTGGGGGGTGGGGTAAATATCAAATGGCCAAAGGTCACAGACTCAAGTGTATAGATAACGGAGATGGGAGAGCAAGCAGGGCAAAAGAAAGCTTAATCAGGGAAGGCCTCTTGGAGGAGATGTGACCTTAATTATGCTTGAAGGTGGAGAGAATGGTGGTCTGGAGTATATTGAGGGGGAGGGAGTTACAGGCTAGGGCAGGGACTTGGGAAAGGGATCGGCAATGAGCTAGATGAGATGGGGGCAGAGTGAAAATGACATATGAAATAACTACATAAATATCTAGATAAAGGTAACTGTACCTCACGTTTTTGTCCAGCTCGGACCTCTGGTCAGTCTAGCTGATGCATCCTTACAAATGTAGGTACACACACATAGACGACTTTTGCTTTTGAAGCTGATGCTACTGAAATGAGAGCAATGAGAGCCTTTTCAGGCGTGGGAGGTGAAAAAGGCTGATGACCGTCTAACACTCTCTTATGCACTGTTTGCACTTAAAGATAGATTCTCGCTGCACGTAGCTTCTTAAATTAGCATTTGGAACAAATCACTCTTGGAGGAACCTCCACTAACTATCCATTTCTTCTTGCATAAAACAAAAACTCTCAGTTATTCATAAGACGCTTCTTCTCTCTTAGCCACTCTCTTCTCCTCCTAAATCCCTACTTATATTCTTTCCTCCTCCCTAGTAAATCTTCTCCTACCTTGTTTGTAATTCTCCCATCTCTGTCCCACAGTACCCACTTTCCCTCTCCATCAATCCCCTCCTGACCCCAAGTCTCTGCCTCCAAAATGTGTGTCCTAACTTCATCAATCATATTTATTGAGCGCTTACTGCGTGCAGAGCACTGTACTAAGTGCTTGGGAAGTACAAGCCCTCCGTGGGACAACCTGATCACCTTGTAACCTCCCCAGCACTTAGAACGGTGCTTTGCACACAGTAACATATAGAGCAACATATAGAGACGGTCCCTACCCAACAGTGGGCTCACAGTCTAGAATCAATCATTCAATGGTATTTATTTTGTGCTTACTGTGTGCCGAGCACTGTGGTGAGCCTTGGGAAAGTACAATCCAGTGGAGTTGGTAGACAAGATCCTTACCCACAAAGAGCTTACAGTCTAACAGGAGAGCCAGACAATAAAAGTGTTTAGGGGGTTGGGGAAATGGTAGAGTTTAAGAATATTTACTGCTGATCATGACCCCCACACACACCCTTAACACTTGGACTTATAGCTGTTTTATTGATTTATTTATCAAACTTCTTATTTGTAGCTTTTATCACTTGAATTTATTCTCTTCCTCCTTTATAATAATAATAATAACAATGGCATTTATTAAGCGCTTACTATGTGCAAAGCATTATACAAAGCACTGGGGAGGTTCCAAGGCAATCAGTCTTAATCTCCATTTTACAGATGAGGTAACTGAGGCACAGAGAAGCTAAGTGACTTGCCCAAAGTCACACGCTGACAATTGGCGGAGCCGGGATTTGAACCCATGACCTCTGACTCCAAAGCCCATGCTCTTTCCACTGAGCCATGCTGCTTCTCTATTTATTACTTTACTTATTGCATATTTGTTTTTTTGTTTACTGCTTGCTGCCTTAACTCCTCCTCAGCAGGGATCCTCTTACCTAGTAAGATGCTCTTCACACAATAGGCAACATGGCCTAGTGAAACGAGTACAGGTCTAGGAGTTACGGGACCTTGGTCCTAATCCCAGCTCTGCCATTTGCCAGCTGTGTGACACTGGGCTAGTCATTTAACTTCTCTGGGCCTCAGTTCCCTCATCTGCAAAATGGGAATTTAATTTGCCTTTGTCTCTCCTACTTAGACTGCGAGCCTCATACGGGATAGGGTCTGTGCCCTTCCTGGTTCACTCATATCTACCCCAGTGCTTAGAACAGTGCTCAACACATAGGAAGCACTTAACAAATACCAAAATCATTTTTATAATTATTATTAGTAGTAGGCACTTAATGCGAGAATGAGGGTTATGAAAAGAAGGCTCTACATTGTAGAAGCTAAGAATCTGGCATAAGAGTTTGATACAGATAGGTGGGTATCGACTCTTCTCACACATCCCGGCCCTGCCAATTGCCAGCTGTGTGACTTTGGGCAAGTCACTTCACTTCTCTGGGCCTCAGTTCCCTCATCTGTAATATGGGGATGAAGACTGGGAGCCCCCCGTGGGACAACCTGATCACCTTGTAACCTTCCCAGTGCTTAGAACGGTGCTTTGCACACAGTAAGCACTTAATAAATGCTAACATTATTATGATTATTATGTCCCATTCATCCAGAGTGATGTGGCCAGAGGATACCTGAATGATGCTTACTGATGGAGGTATAGAAAAGAAAACCTAGATCCCAATTCAACATCCTCCTGAGGATACTCAAAAAGTATCAGTTTAATCCCAATTCAACATGCAGGAATTCCTTTCATTCATTCAATTGTATTTATTGAGCACTTACAGTGTGCAGAGCACTGTACTAAGTGCTTGGAAAGTACAATTCAGCAACAGAGACAATCCCTACCCAACAACAGGCTCACAGTCTAGAAGGGGGATAATGATGGCATTTATGAAGTGCTTACTATGTGCCAAGCGCTGTTCTAAGTGCTGGGGTAATTACAAGGTAATCAAGTTGTCCTTCGTGGGGCTGATAGTCAGTGCTCTGCACACAGTAAGCGCTCAATAAATACGATTGATTGATTGATTGAATCCCCATTTTACAGATGAGGTAACTGAGGCACAGAGAAGTCAAGTGACTTGCCCAGAGTCACACAGCTGATCAGTGGTGGAACTGGGAATAGAATCGATGACCTCTTACTCCCAAGTCTATGCTCTTTCCACTAAGCCAAACTGCTTTCTTGGATAATGCTGAAATTGCTCAGATTATGTTTTCCTTTTTTCCAAAAAAAGGTGCTACAAGGAGGGTGATGCAGGTGGCACCAAACATCAAGCCAACGATCGGACTGGCAAAAACGAAACACAGAGTCCTGTTATTAAGAACTAGGAAACGTGCAAAGATCGTGTTGCCAGCAGCGGAGGCAAAGATGGCCGATACAGAAATAGCAAGAGGGGCCTGGGCGGGTACTCAAATGATAAAAGCATAAAATGATGAGAAGCAGCATGGCTTAATAGAAAGAACACTGGTTTGGGAGTCAGAGGTCATGGGTTCTAATCCTAATCTAATTCTAATCCTGGCTCCACTGCTTGTCAGCTGTGTGACCTTGGGCAAGTCACTTAACTTCTCTGGGCCTCAGTTCCCTCATCTGTACAATGGGGAGGAAGACTGTGGGCCCCACATGGGACAGCCTGATTACCTTGTACCTACCCCAGTGCTTAGAACAGTGCTTGGCACATTGGTTTTGTTCTCTGTCTCCCCCTTTCAGACCGTGAGCCCAATGTTGGGTAGGGACTATATATGTTGCCAATTTGTACTTCCCAAGCGCTTAGTACAGTGCTCTGCACATAGTAAGCGCTCAATAAATATGATTGATTGATTGATTGATAGTAAGCGCTTACCAAATACCAACACTGTTATTATTATTATAAAAGCCACTTCCACCCGGCACACAACTTCCTGATCGGCTGGGAAAATCATGGGGCTCCCTGGGGATGGAGCGCCAATTCTGCCCGCCCCATCCTAGGGTTTTGTGTTGAGGGCAAGGACGGATGAGTCACAGGAGATGGTTCAGAATGGAGTAGAAAAGGCAATGCAGAAGGAACCGGCGAAAGCAACGGAAGCACGGGGAGAGACAGCTCTGCCGTCGCACCGGAGTTTTTCATCAGAGTCCACGTCAGGGCAAGATTAATGTTGGTGCAGCACTGCGTCCAGCATAACAACTCAGTTGTAGACTGCTTTTATCTCAGCTGATGCTTGCTTTTGCAGCAAGCACCACATATTTTCAAACTCACCGGGAAGTGATTATAAATGGAGAAAGCTGGGATTAGGACTGGTCCCGGAATATCATGGACCTGGACATTTTCCCGGGGGAATCTAAATAGTTATCCACCAATTTTTCTTCTTTCTTTTTATTCCACTGGATTTCTTTTCCTGCTGTTTAGAAGAACCTGATTCCAGCCAAACTGATCTGGCTTCTCCAGTGTGGGGAACAGAGTATTAAGATGCAGTCTCCGGGCAAGGGACCATGGGCCTCATGCTGTATTATTCATTCATTCAATCGTATTTATTGAGCACTCACGGTGTGCAGAGCTCTGTACTAAGCGCTTGGGAAGTACAAGTTGGCAACATATAGAGATGGTTCCTACCCAACAGCAGGCTCACAGTCTAGTATTATACCGCTCAGGGGTCAGTAGACCAACTTCAGAGCCAATGGTTGAACAATACTACTACTAATAATAATAATAATGGCATTTATTAAGCACTTAAGCACTGTTCTAAGCACTGGGGAGGTTACAAGGTGATCAGGTTGTCCCATGGGGGGCTCACAGTCTTCATCCCCATTTTACAGATGAGGGAACTGAGGCCCAGAGAAGTGAAGTGACTTGCCCAAAGTCACACAGCTGACAAGTGGCAGAGCCGGCATTTGAACCCATGTCCTCTGACTCCAAAGCTGGGGCTCTTTCCACTGAGCCACGCTGCTGAAGAGAAGGGAGGTTCTCTCAGGACTCTATCTTGGACACAGGTGAGCAGGCTGAAACCACAGCCAGCTAGGATGGTCGTAGAATAGACCGAATTTGTTTGTCGAGACAACTGGGCTGGAAGCAACGGTCATAGGAGCTATTTTAGCCTGTGTGTTGCTTACCTGCTTTTCTTTACCCATTCCTCTACAGCATTTCTCCTCTGAAACTTCTGGATTCCCACTCTATGCATCTGTTCCCAAGTGGAAAACCTAATAGTAAATTGAGGAGAGTTCACACAGTTCTGCTTCTGCATAGCATTAATGGTTTCTGACTCGGCTGCCCTCCGGAATTTCTTCTGCTTGGCCTTCAGCTAAACAACAACAGGCTAGAACTGCGCAGAAAGGGCAGGTCGGTGTGGGACTGAATCCTCCTGATTGTCCCAGGAGTCTGCTGATTAACGGCTACTACCCAAGGGTGATGAAGACTGTTTTCTTCCTTTCACCTCACCGCCTGCCTACCTAGATCGTAAAAACACAGGGTGACCCGGAGACAGGCTGCGAGGCAGCAAAGAGGCAGGACTAGGGAGCATGAAAAGCTTGAAAGGTTCTGCCATTAGGATGAATATTCCATCTGAAAGTCTAAACGTTTTTCAGAATGATCTTCCCAAGAAGGCTTGTGAATGCAGATACGTCCAACAAGTTAGCTCTCTTCCTCCCTTCAAAGCCCTACTGAGAGCTCACCTCCTCCAGGAGGCCTTCCCAGACTGAGCCCCCTCCTTCCCCTCCCCATCCCCCAGCCTTACCTCCTTTCCCTCCCCACAGCACATGTATATATGTTTGGACATATTTATTACTCATATTTATTTTACTTGTACATATTTATTCTATTTATTTTATTTTGTTAAAATGTTTAGCTTTGCTGTCCATCTCCCCCTTCTAGACTGTGAGCCCGCTGTTGGGTAGGGACCATCTCTATATGCTGCCAACTTGTACTTCCCAAGCGCTTACTACAGTGCTCTGCACGCAGTAAGTGCTCAATAAATACGATTGAATGAATGAGTGAATGAATCCCCTGGAGGACAGGAAAAAAATACCACATTCTGGAAGTAATACCTGTTCCCCTAGTTTGCTTGGCCAGCGTTTTCTATGGGATACGCTTGGATCTGTGACCTTTGGGCATTTGATATTCTCTCCAGTTTCAGCTCCATACCACTTAGGTATATATCTATAAATCATGTTATAAATCATTTATTTATATTAATGTCTGCCTCCCCATACATACTTCAAGCTCCTTGTGGGCAGGGAATATGTCTCATTCATTCATTCAATAATATTTATTGAGCACTTACTGTGTGCAGAGCACTGTACTAGGCGCTTGGGAAGTACAAGTTGGCAACATATAGAGATGGTCCCTACCCAACAGTGGGCTCACAGTCTAGAAGGGGGAGACAGACAACAAAACAAAACATATTAACAAAATAAAATAAATAGAATAAATATGTACAAATAAAATAAATAGAGTAATTAATACGTACAAACATATATACATATATACAGGTCTCCCAACTCTGTTGTATTGTACTCCTCTCAAGCACTTAGTACAGTGCTCTGCACACAGTGAGCACTCACTAAGTACCATGGATGATGATGCATTCAACTTCCTCAGTGTACTTGGTTTTCATTATTTTGCCCATCTTCAATTGTTTTGGGGAAAACGTGCCTGCCTCATTACACAGACTAAATCAGAGCAGCAGAACGAAATTTAGACATTGTCTCAGAGTTCCTTGCTGCTACCCAGTGCCATCTAGAAGAGCCAGCCAGAAGAGGCCCTGAAAATGACCAGCAGGCACTGCCAAAATCATTTAATCATATTTATTGGGCACTTACTGTGTGTAGAACACTGTACTAAGCACTTGGGAGGGTACAATATAACAGACTTGGTAGATACATTCTCTACCCACAACAAGATTAAAGCCTAGAGTGGAAGATAGCCATTAATATGAATAAATTACTGATAGGTACATAAATGCTGTGGGGCTGAGGAAGGGGTGAATAAAGGGTGCAAATCCAAGTGCAAGGATGATGTAGAAGGGAGTGGGAGAAGAAGAAATGATGGCCTATTTGGGGAAGGCCTCTTGGAGGAGACGTGCCTTCAGTAAAGCCTTGAGAGTGGGTAGAGTTATCGTCTGTTGGCTATGAGGGCATTCCAGGCCAGAGGCAGGATGTGGGCAGGTGGTGGGTGGCGAGATAAAGATCCAGGTACAGTGAGTAGGTTGGCATTAGAGGGAAGCCTGTGTGCTGGGTTGTAGTACAACAGCAGAGAGATAAGATACGAAGGGTCAAGGTGATTGATCCAGGCCTTTCTGTAGGAACGGTTTTTCCCCTAAGCCTCTTCTAGTTTTCAAAATCACATTAGACAAACACTCATGGTTCCTTAAGATGGTAAGTAATGCTTCTGTCACTTTCTCCCCACAAAAGACGCCTGCAAAATTAGTCTTACCAAAAGTGACATCTCCCAGTAGAATGCGAGCATGTAAAGTGCCTGCCAAGAGGAAATTAAACTGTTATTTTCATATCTGTGGGAGGCAACAAAGCTCCTCGGCATACAGAGTTTGACAGACTTTGCTCTATCTGGTTTTCTTTAGAGGCATTTGTGCTCTTTTCATGTCTAAACCTGGATTCCATCCATTAGCTAATGTTTCCTAATGGACTCGGTACTTACAAGACAGAACAAAGGGTGCAACTGAGAAAGGGGGAAGGGGAAAAAAAGCACTTCTTCTTTAGCGGTCTCTCAGAGGTAGCTGAAAGGAAAGGATGCGCTTAAAATAGAGGAAAACAATAGATCCACCGTTGTCATATAGCAGAGCACAACTCAAAGCCCCCTATGGCATTTGGGAAGAAACTGGTGATGGAACTGTCCTTTGGCCTCCTGATTTTCTCTTTGGTCTGGTGCCCCTTCCTTCATCTCCCCCTCATCCCCCTCTCCATCCCCCCCATCTTACCTCCTTCCCTTCCCCACAGCACCTGTATATATGTATATATGTTTGTACATATTTATTATTCTATTTATTTATTTATTTTACTTGTACGTAGCTATTCTATTTATTTCATTTTGTTAGTATGTTTGGTTTTGTTCTCTGTCTCCCCCTTTTAGACCGTGAGCCCACTGTTGGGTAGGGACTGTCTCTATCTGTTGCCAATTTGTACTTCCCAAGCGCTTAGTACAGTGCTCTGCACACAGTAAGCGCTCAATAAATACGATTGATGATGATGATGATGGTGATCTCAGATGAGGGCAAAACAGTTTCCTGGCAGTGTTTCAAACCTAACTCAGTAAAGCTGGGGGTTTAACACTAAGCTTGTTGTGGACAGGGAAAGTGTCTGTTAACCCCACTGTGCAGTACTCTCCCCCAAATGCTTAGTACAGTGCTCTGCATCTAGGACACGGCCAATAAATTCCATCAGTTGGAGGGTGTTGTGTGGGGACATGGCGGGGATGAGGGGTTAGCCCTATGGTGACTGCAATGGGAATTAGAAATTTCTGCTTACACCTATTTCTGCTCCTTCCCCCCTAAATATTATACTGTTTAGGGTCTAGGGGGCTGAAGAAGGCCTTGCATGGGGTCGTGAGCAGTTTTCCCCAGACGCCCAATATGTAACCCCACATCCGCCACCCAGCATGGGGCCAAACAGGTTGAACCCCCTATCCTTGCAAGAAGAGAATTGGCTGGAACTTACTGAGCATAATAATAATACATGATAATTAAGGTACTTGTTAAGCGCTCACTGTGTGCCAAGCACTGTTCTAAATGCTGGTTCATCAGGTTGGACACAGTCCCTGTCCCACACGGGGCTCACACTCTAAACCCCCATTTTACAGATGAGGTAACTGAGGCCCAGAGAGGTGAAATGACTTGTCCAAGATCACACAGCAGACATGTGGCAAGGCTGGGATTAGAACCCAGGTCCTTCGTACTCCCAGGCCTGGAGCTCTATCCATTAAGCCTACATGTTTTGTTTTGTTCCTTGTCTCCCCCTTCTAGACTGTGAACTCACTGTTGGGTAGGGACCATCTCTATATGTTGCCAACTTGTACTTCCCAAGTGCTTAGTACAGTGCTCTGCACACAGTAAGCGCTCAATAAATATGATTGAATGAATGAATGAGCTCATTGTTGGGTAGGGACCATCTCTATATATTGCCGACTTGTACTTCCCAAGCGCTTAGTACAGTGCTCTGCACACGGTAAGTGCTCAATAAATACGATTGAATGAATGAATGAATGAAGCCACACTGCTTCAGTGCTTATGAACACTTACAATGTTCGGAGCACTGTGCCAAGCACAGGAGGAAATATAGGATTCTGAGATCAGACATGGTCACTGTCCTACATGAGGCTCCCAGACTTTGTAGGGATAGTCAACCTAGTCACTGGATCTTGATGTCGTTTAGCCCACTATTTATTCCTTTCCCACACCCTCCCTCTGCTCTGGAACTCTCTCCCCCTTCATATCTGACAGACCACCACTCTCCCCACCGTCACAATCTTATTAAAATCACATCTCCTCCAGGATGCCTCCCTGCCACTAAGCCTTCATTTCCCCTACTCCCTCTCCCTTCTTCTCCCTTGGATTTGTACCCTTTTTTTGCCCCTCTGTCAGCCCAACACATACAACACTTATGTACCTATATGCAATTTAATGTCTGTCTTCTCTATTAGACTGTAAGCTCTTTGTGGGCAGGGGACCTATCTACCAAATCGGCTGTATTGAACTCTCCCAAGTGCTTCATATGGTGCTCTGCACACAGTGCTCAGTTAATAATAATAATAATGATGGCATTTATTAAGCACTTACTATGTGCAGAGCACTGTTCTAAGCACTGGGGAGGTTACAAAGTGATCAGGTTGTCCCACGGGGGGCTCACAGTCTTAATTCCCATTTTACAGATGAGGTAATTGAGGTCCAGAGAAGTTAAGTGACTTGGCCAAAGTCACACAGCTGGCAATTGGCGGAGCGGGATTTGAACCTGTGACCTCTGACTCCAATGCCCATGCTCTTTCCACTAGACTGTGAGCTCACTGTTGGGTAGGGACTGTCTCTATATGTTGCCAACTTGTACTTCCCAAGCACTTAGTACAGTGCTCTGCACACAGTAAGCGCTCAATAAATACGATTGATTGATTGATTGATTGACTGAGCCATGCTGCTTCTCTTAAATCATTGATTTAAGTATCATTGATTGACTGACCCTTAGATACACACACAGATTCTGGAAAACTACAACCTAAAAAACCAAGTTTGGGGCTAGGTTTCCAATAGTTCATACTCAAAGAAGCCAATACAGAACACAATAAATTTTAACATAATGGTTGCATAATGAAGAAGCAGAATGGCCTAATGGCAAGAGAACGGGCTTGCGAGCCAGAGGATACGGGCTTGCGAGCCAGAGGATGCGGGTTCAAATTCTAGCTCTACTGCTTGTCGGTTGTGTGATTTTGGGTAAGTCACTTCACTCCTCTGGGCCTCAGTTACCTCATCTGTAAACTGGGAATTGAGACAGGGGGCCTCATGTGGGACATGAACTGTGTCCAACCTGATTACCTTGTATCTAAATCAGCACTTAGTGTCTGGCACGTAGTAAGTGCTTAACAAATGCCATTATTATTATTGTTGTTATTATTTACTAAACCTTCCACTTGAGTGTCTGATTTCAGGTGAAGCTATATAAGGTCAGGCAGCAAGCAGCAGCAAAATAGAACCTGGAAATACTACACTGTTATTTAGTGAGGGATCAGTCTGTTCTTATCCTTTCGGTAGATCTTCTGGCCTCTGCTATTCAGTGGACCAAATCCGTCTAGTTAAGGGCCTAGCTAGACTAAATATCAGGCTGAAGGGCTGAAGGGGAGGGCTGGATTCAAGCTTTCTCTCTGCAACAGAGAGAAGAACGAGAAAGCAAAGATCGGGAGAGGAGATCTCTCCTGTTAAAAATAGGGACAGTCAAGCCAACTAGCTAGCTCCAGAAATACATATTTTATACCGCATTAGTCCTTCCTTTAAGCCTAGGTTAGAGTCATTTGATTTCACACAGTGCTCCTCAACCGCTTAATTATTTGTTGCTGAAATTTCTAGATCAGGGTCACAAGGAGTGTGTTGTGTCACAGGGGTGGACAGTTGCAGCACTCGTGGCTACCATCCAGCTAGACGTGCTTCATGTTACTGACTTTGTGCTGGACTCACAGCACAATAGAACTTGGGGGAAGTCTTGACAGAATCTACAGTGCTCTCCAACGGGGAGCCCTGACTAAGGGGAGCTACTGATGAACTTCCCAAATAATCAACCAGTGCATCACTATCAACCTAGTGGATTGAGCCTAGTGGGCTGAACATGGATTTAGAAGTCAGAGGAATTGGGTTCCAATCCCAGCTCCTCCATTTGTCCGCTGTATGACCTTGGGCCACTCCACTTCTCTAAGCCTCGGTTACCTTATCTGTAAAATGGGGATTAAGACTGTGAGCCCTATATGGGATAGGGACTGTTTACAACCTGATTAGCTTGTAACTACCCCTGCACTTAGTACTGTGCCTGGCACATAGTAAACACCTACCATAAAAAAACCCACAATTGTATTTATTGTGCACTCACTGTCTGCAGAGCACTGTACTTGGGAGAGTACAATAAAATAGAGTTGGTAGACATATTTCCTGTCCACAAGGAGCTTAACAATCTAGAGGGGGAAGACAGGCATTAAAATAAATTACGTATAGGTACATAAGTGCTGTTTTGCTGAAAGTGGGGTGAATGATGGGGAATAATAATAATAATAAGAATAATAATAATGGCATTTATTAAGTGCTTACTATGTGCAATGCATCATCATCATCATCAATCGTATTTATTGAGCACTTACTATGTGCAGAGCACTGTACTAAGCGCTTGGGAAGTACAAATTGGCAACATATAGAGACAGTCCCTACCCAACAGTGGGCTCACAGTCTAAAAGGGGGAGTCACAGTCTAAAAGGGGGAATGCACTGTTCTAAGCACTGGGGAGGTTACAAGGTGATCAGGTTGTCCCACGTGGGGCTCACAGTCTTAATCCCCATTTTACAGATGAGGGAACTGAGGCACAGAGAAGTTAAGTGACTTGCCCAAAGTCACACAGCTGACAATTGGCGGAGCTGGGATTTGAACCCGTGACCTCTGACTCCAAAGCCCGGGCTCTTTTCCACTGAGCCATGCTGCTTCTCTGCTTGGGTACAAATCCAAGAACGAGGGTGACAGAAGGGAGAGGGAGTAAGGGAAATGAAGCCTTTGTCGGGGAAGGCCTCTTGGAAGAGATGTCATTTTAATAAGGCTTTGAAGGTGGAGAGAGTGACGGGCTGCCACTTATGAAGGGGAGGAGACGAGACAAGATCAAGGTACAGTGAGTACACTGAGTAGGTTGGCATTAGAGGAGTGAAGTGAGCATGCTGGGCTAAAGAAGGAAATCAGCAAGGTAAGATTGGAGGAGGCAAGGTGATTGAGTGTTTTACAGTCTATTATAAAGATTCTCTATTTGATGCAGAAGTGATTGAACAACTACTGGAGGCTCTTAAGGAGCGGGGAAACATGGACTAAATCATTTTTTTAGAAAAATGATCTGGGCAGAAGAGTGAAGTATGGACTGAAGTGGAGAGTGACAGGTGGAAGGGAAGTCAGCCAGGAGGCTGATGCAGTAATCAAGGTGAGATAGAATAATTTCTTGGATTAACATGGTAAAAGTTTGGATGGAGAAGAAAGGGAGGATTTAGTGATGGTGAGACGGTAGAACAGACAGGATTTGGTGGCAGAGATGATGTCACAGAAAATATTTTGCAAACTACACTGATTTAACATAGTTTTGTCTTGGGGACCCCTGAATTCCCCACTCGCTCCAGATTACCCTTCCCTCCTGGGTCATCTATGCACTTGGATTTGTATCCTTAAAATGCTTTGATAATACTTTGATAAATGCTCTGCACACAGTAAGCGCTCAATAAATACGATTGATTGATACTCATCCCACAGACCTTAGGTGCCTAGCCTTACGCTTTGCCGCTTCCCCTATTTGTAATTGATTTTAATGTTTGTCTCTCCCCTGGATTGTAAGATTATTATTACTATTATTATTAATAGTATTATTTAAGCACTTACTATGTGTCAAGCACCGTTCTAAGCGCTGGGGTAAATACAAACTACTCAGGTCGGCCACAGGCCCCATCCTGTATGGGGCTTACAGTTTAAGTAAGAGGGAGAACAGGTATTGGATCCCCATTTTATAGTTGAAGAAACTGAGACACAGAGACGTTTAGTGACTTACCCAAGGTCACACAGCAGGCAAGTGATGGAGCTGGGATTAGAATCCAGATCCTCTGGATTTCCAGGCCCATGTTCTTTTGACTAAGCCACCCTGCTTCCCACTTCCTTGAAAGCAGGTATCTTGTCTACCTGCTCCACTGTATTGTACTCTCCCAAGTGCTTAATATAGTACTCTATACACAATAAGTGCTCCATAAATACCATTAATTTATTGACTGAATTATGGTCAGCGTGAAGCATCCAAATTATGGAATTCTGCAGCAGAAAGTGTGGCAGAGGGAGGCTGGGGTGGAAATGCCAAAAATAGATATATAAGTATCCTATACTGAATCAAAACTGAGTAGGAGGCAAGCCAGCTAAAAACCAGGCTGTCTGATATAAAACCAGGTGACCGGTTACTCCCTTGCCTCCACTCTGGCTCAAGAGGTGTTGTGTTCCCTTGCCACAGTCTTCTGAACTCCAGTGTCATTTCCAGCAGCTAGAGCCAAGGCAAGAAGGGCTTAAAGTACAAATCCCAGTCACATCTGTACTGGACTGACCTGAGGGAAGCCAACCCAGACTGTCAGGTATAAAATCAGTCAAGTGACCACTCTCTGGTAAAAGTCAGACAAATGGGAGGGAAAGAAGGAAGGAAGCGGAGAAAGAGCTAGAGATAGAATGGCACTACCATTCTTCCCATCTCACAAGCCCGCAACCTTGGTGTCATCCTTGACTCTGCTCTGCCATTCACCCCTCACAACCAATCTGTCACCAAAACCTGCCGGTCTCACCTCCGCAACATCACCAAGATCCGCCCTTTCCTCTCCATTCAAACCGCTACCTTGCTGGTTCAATCTCTCATCCTATCCCCACTGGATTACTGCATCAGCCTCCTCTCTGACCTCCCACCCTCCTGTCTCTCCCCACTTCAGTCTATACTTCACACTGCTGCCCAGATCATCTTTGTGAAGAAATGCTCTGGGCATGTTACTCCCCTCCTCAAAAATCTCCAGTGGCTGCCAGTCAACCTACGCATCAAGCAAAAACTCCTCACTCTCAGCTTCAAGGCTTTCCATCACTTCGCCCCCTCCTACCTCATCTCCCTACTCTCCTCTCCAGCCCAGCCTGCACCCTCCGCTCCCCTGCCACTAACCTCCTCACTATACCTCGTTCTCGCCTGTCCAGCCATCGACCCCTGGCACACGTCCTCTCCCTGTCCTGGAATGCCCTCCCTCCACACATGCACCAAGCTAGCTCTCTTCCTCACTTCAAAACCCTACTGAGAGCTCACCTCCTCCAAGAGGCCTTCCCAAAATAAGCCCCCTTTTTCCTCTCCTCCTCTCCATGCCCCCCCCCTCCTCCCCCTCCCCACAACACCTGTATATATGTTTGTACAGATCTATTACTCTATTTATTTTACTTGTGCATATTTACTATTCTATTTATTTTGTTAATGATGTGCATCTAGCTCTATCTCTATTTATTCTAATGACTTGACACCTGTCCACATGTTTTGTTGTCTGTCTCCCCCTTCTAGTCTGTCAGCCCGTTGTTGGGTAGGGACCGTCTCTATATGTTGCTAACTTGTACTTCCCAAGAACTTAGTACAGTACTCTGCACACAGTAAGCACTCAATAAATACGATTGAATGAATGAATGAAAGAGAGATAATATAAATTATATTCTTTATGGCAAGCTCTAACAACCCAAATCTTTGAAATATTTTCTTTGGGAATTAGCTGTTTTTGGAGTAAAGCTCCTGGGCCTTTTAATGGGACCACTGGAAACAGGTTCTAAAGAAGGGAAAAGAATTTATTGTAGAAATATAACATAGAACTTATGTTAATTTATAGCACAGGAATACGGTTAACTGTGGAACATAGCACAGAGAAGCATTATGGAGAATTAAATTAAGGAAGTGGAAGACTTAGAGAGCAAAGGAGCTCTTTCAGTGACTACGAAAAGGCTAGCTATCCAGTTTCAGATGTGTCCAAAGGGTTGGGAAAACAAGCAAAGAACCTGGATCCAACTGTTTAACCCGGAATCTGAGAAATAAACCCTGGGTTGTTTAATCTCTTGCCCTTATTTTTCCTTATTTTATCAAGTTTAGTGTTTGCTCTATAGGGCTGGCCTCCCAGCCTCCCCAACAGTTTCCTGTTTCTCTGTAGAAGAGCCATGGCATGGAAAGTAGCAATCATTCAAACAGTGGTATTTATCTTTATTGAGTACTTACTGTGTGCAGAGCACTATACTGAGCACTCGAGAGGGTACAATATAATGGAGTTGGTAGATAGGTACCCTGCCCACGGGGAGCTGCAAGCCTCCCAAATTGATGTGGCCGCTTTTGCACGATTTCACCTCTCCCATCCTTTTTTTTCTCTTCCTTCAAAGCCCATATCCTCCACCTCTGCCACCTGCTCCAGATTCTAGTAATGGTCATCTACTACACCCGAGGTCCCACTTCCAACTTTTTAAACCATTTTGATACCTTTATCGCATTCCTTCTCTCTTTCTCCATCCCTATATTAGTCCTTGGGGACTTCAATATCCACCCAGATGTTCCCCACGACCCTTCCACCGCCCACTTTCTAGCACTTCTGAACTCCACTGACCTCCTGCTCCACCCCAGATTGCCCACTCACCAACTTTGACACACACTCAATCTTGTGACCTCTAGCCACTGTTGTCTACCCTCAACAACTCTGAAATCCCTCTATCAGACCACAACCTGCCTTCTCTCCCACACTTCCTCCTCACAAATCTGTCTGTTCCTCGAGAGACCTACGACCTGTTGACTCCATCCAACTTCCTCAAGTCATCACGTCCCATTTAGCCTCCATACCCAAACTACCTTCTCTTAGTGGAACGCTTACTACAGTGCCTGACACATAGTAAGCGCTTAGCAAATACCATTATTATGGTATTATAATACCATAATAATATATATTATTATACCATAATATAATAATATTATTATTATTGATGACC
Organism: Tachyglossus aculeatus; assembly: GCF_015852505.1. Lineage (NCBI taxonomy): Eukaryota > Metazoa > Chordata > Mammalia > Monotremata > Tachyglossidae > Tachyglossus > Tachyglossus aculeatus. Next base: position 89,278,869 of record NC_052066.1, read on the forward strand.
AAATTGACTCTCTCAGCACCACCCTCTCTACTGACTATCCCTTTGTCAATCCCATACCAGCAACCCTCAGCCCTGGATCACCGCCACAGTTCATCCCCTTCACTCTTTTAATAATAATAATAATAATAATAATGGCATTTTTTAAGCACTTACTATGTGCAAAGCACTGTTCTAAGCGTTGGGGTAGATACAAAGTAATCAAGTTGTCCCACGTGGGGCTCACAGACTTAATCCCCATTTTACAGATGAGGTAACTGAGGCCCAGAGGAGTTAAGTGACTTGCCCAAAGTAACACAGCTGACAAGCCCCCTCCTCCCCCTCCCCATCCCCCTACCTTACCACCTTCTCCTCCCCACAGCACCTGTATATATGTATATATGTTTGTACATATTTATTACTCTATTTATTTGTACATATTTATTCTATTTATTTTATTAATATGTTTTGTTTTGTTCTCTGTCTCCCCCTTCTAGACTGTGAGCCCGCTGTTGGGTAGGGACCGTCTCTATATGTTGCCAACATGTACTTCCCAAGCACTTAGTACAGTGCTCTGCACACAGTAAGAGCTCAATAAGTATGACTGAATGAATGAATGAATGAATGAAAAGTGGCGGAGCCGGGATTTGAACCCATGGCATCTGACTCCAAAGCCCTGGCTCTTTCCACAGAGCCACGCTGCTTCTCTTGCACGAGCCCCAGAGTGCTGCTGGCGGAAATCTCGGCGCAGGAGATTTCAGTGGAAAGAGCCCGGGCTTTGGAGTCAGAGGTCATGGGTTCAAATCCTGACTCTGCCAACTGTCAGCTGTGTGACTTTGGGCAAGTCACTTAACTTCTCTGTGCCTCAGTTACCTCATCTGTAAAATGGGGATTAAGACTGTGAGCCCCCTGTGGGACAACCTGATCACCTTGTAACCTCCTCAGCACTTAGAACAGTGCTTTGCACATAGTAAGTGCTTAATAAAATGCCATTATTATTATTATTGTTATTATAGATAGCAGGCTGACCTCGTTTACTTCAAGTTTATCCTTGTGTGCTTCAACTCTGCCCTCACCTCTGCCTGCCTGCAAAATTATTTTTCCATCCTTATTGAAACCCATGCCCATTGCCCTTCCCAGTTGTTCCAGATTTTAACTCCCTCTTCAAATCCCCTTTCCCCCATCTCTCCCATTCCTCTCGCCTAATAATAATAATAATAATAATGGTAATCGTTAACTTACTATGTGCCAAGCACTTTTCTAAGCACTGGGGTAGATACAAGGTAATCAGGTTGTCCCACATGGGGCTCACAGTCTTAATCCCCATACAGATGAGGTAACTGAGGCACAGAGAGGTTAAGTGGCTTGCCCAAGGTCATACAACAGACAAGTGGTGCAGCCGGGATTAGAATCCACGACCTCTGACTCCCAAGACTGAGTTCTTGTCACTAAGCCACGATCTGGCCTCCTATTTTATTAGGAAAAATGAAACCATCAGGCGTCATTGCCCTAAAGTCTCTTCTTCTCCTCCCCAACACCTCCCTCATTCTGCCTTTCCTTCAACTCTCCCATCTTCCTCAGCAGTATCTCAAGAGGAGATCTCCTGCCTTCTCCCTTCTCTCAAATCCACCCCCTCCGCCTGCACAACCAACCCCATTTCTTCTCACCTTATCAAACACTTGCTCCCTCCCTTCTTCCCTCCCTAACAGCTATTTTCAACTGGGTTCTTCCCCACTGCTTTCAAACATATTCTTGTTTTCCTTATCCTTAAAAAAAAATCCCTTGACCGCAAGATTCCTGTAGTTATTACCTCATCTCCCGTCTACCATTACTCTACAGACTCCTTGAGTGATTCGTCTACACCCACTGACTCAAGTTCTTCTCTAATTCTCTCCTTGACCCCCTCCAATCTGGCTTTCACCCTCTTCACTTCGCAGAAATCACCTTCTCAAAGGTCACCAGTGATCTCTTTCTTGCCAAATTCAATGGCCTCTACTTCATCTTAATCCTCCTTGACCTCTCAGCTGTCTTCGACACTGTCTACCATCCCTTTCTCCTGGAAACATTACCACTTCACTGTCCTCTCCTGGTTCTCCTCCTTTCTCTCTGACAACTCATTCTGAGCTTCTTTCATGGGCTCTTCCTCTGCCTCCCACCCCCTAACTCCGGGTGTCCCTCAAGGTTCAGTTCTGGGTCCCCTTCTATTCTCCTTCTCTGCCCACTCCCTCAGAAAACTCATTTGCTCAAATGCCTTCAACTACCATCTCTATAAGGATGATTCTTGATGATACCTGAAGCAGCGTGGCTCAGTGGATAGAGTACGGACTTTGGAGTCCGAGGTCACAGGTTCAAATCCTGGCTCCACCAATTGTCAGCTGCGTGACTTTGGGCAAGTCACTTAACTTCTCTGGGCCTCAGTTACCTCATCTGTAAAATGGGGATTAAGACTGTGAGCCCCCTGTGGGACAACCTGATCACCTTGTAACCTCCCCAGCACTTAGAACAGTGCTTTGTACATAGTAAGCACTAAATAAATGCCATCATTATTATGAGAAGCAAGATTCTCATAATGGAAAGAGCACGGGCTTTGGAGTCAGAGGTCATGGGTTCAAATCCCGGGTCCGCCAATTGTCAGCTGTGTGACTTTGGGCAAGTCACTTCACTTCTCTGTGTCTCAATTACCTCATCTGTAAAATGGGGATTAAGACTGTGAGCCCCCTGTGGGACAACCTGATCACCTTGTAACCTCTCCAGCACTGTGAACAGTGCTTTGCACATAGTAAGCACTTAATAAATGCCATCATTATTATTATTATTCCCAAATCTCTATTTCTAGCCCTGATCTATTTACCACTCTGCAGACTATCTACCTGCCCTCAAGACATCTCACCTCAAACTTAACATGCCTTAAACAGAACTCTCAAATCCTATCTTTCCCCAGACTTTCCCATCACTGTAGGTAGCACCACCATTCTGCTTGGGAAGCAGCATGGCTCAGTGGAAAGAGCACGGGCTTTGGAGTCAGAGGTCATGGGTTCAAATCCCTGTTCTGCCAATTGTCAATGGCTATGTGACTTTGGGAAAGTCACTTCAATTCAATTCTCTGTGCCTCAGTTCCCTCATCTGTAAAATGGGGATTAAAATTGTGAGCCCCCGTGGGACAATATTCAATCTACTGAGTGCTTACTGTGTTCAGAGCACTGTACTAAGCACTTGGGAAGTACAGTTGGCAACATATAGAAACAGTCCCTACCCAACAGCGGGCTCACAGTCTAGACAATATGATCACCTTGTAATCTCCCCAGTGCTTAGAACAGTGCTTTGCACATAGTAAGCACTTAATAAATACCATCATTATTATTATTATTATAAGCCCATAACCTTGGTGTCACACTTGACTCCTCTCTCATTCAAACCACATATTCAGTCCATCACTAAATCCTTTCAGTTCGAACTTTACAAATTGTTAAAATCCACCCCTTCATTTCCATCCCAACTGCTACCACGTTAATCCAAGCACTTATCTTTTCCCACCTTGATTATCATATCAGCCTCCTTCCTGACCTCCCTGTCTTCCGGCTCTACCCACCTCAGTCCATACCGTACTCTGCTGCCCAGATTATTTTTCTACAAAAACGTTCAGGCCACGTTTTCCAACTCCGCAAAACTCCACCGATTGCTCATCCACCTCCATCGCAAACAGAAACTCCTTACCATCGGCTTTAAAGCACTCAATCACCTTGCCCCATCCTACCTCAACTCACTACTCTACTACTACAACCCAGCCCACACACTTCGCTAATAAAAACCTTATTGAAGTCATGTCTCCTCCAAGAGGCCTTCCCTGACTAAGCCCTCCGTTCCTCTTCTTCCACTCTTTTCTGCTCCACCTTGACTTGCTCCCTTTATTCATCCCCCATTCTAGCCCCAGAGTTCTTATGTACATATCTGTAATTTTATTTATTTGTATTAATGTCTATCTCCCCCTCTAGACCGTTAGCTCATTGTAGGCCGGGAATGTCTGTTGTAGTGTACTCGCCCCATTACTTAGTACATTGCTCTGTATTCAGTAATCACTCAATAAATAAGACTGACTGCTGACTAATTCCTAAGGACTCAGGGACCGTCTCTATATGTTGCCAACTTGTACTTCCCAAGCACTTAGTACAGTGCTCTGCACACAGGAAGTGCTCAATAAATACGATTGAATGAATGAATAATTTAGTACTTTCTTTTCCTGCAATAACCTCTGGCTTAAAACTACACTTTGGCTAACTCCCGTCTTAATGACAGCAATCTCTTTCCTGGTTTCACTACTTCTACCATGACTACTATACAGTCTGGAGAATCCATCCAACAAAATAATCATTGTGGATGGGCATAATGGCTGCATTGCCAGTCTCCTAAAGTACCTGTATTTGCTGCCCAATCCAACCTAAAATGACATCCTCATTTCAGTGATGTTCAGTGTTCTGCCTTGTCTTCAGTTTCATTATGCTCTTCCTCTCCTTCTCCTCTCCAATGTCACACATCCTCTTGGGGAATTCAAACATTTGCACCCTGATTCTCAGGAAACGGATGAGGGAGTGTTGGTACCAGAAATTTAGACTTGAAAGTCTTAGGAGGAGCAGTTGGAAATAGAAGTGGGATTTGCTCTTTGGAATCCCCCACAATTAAGAGATATTTTTAAGATTTCCCCAATTCCTTCTCTCTGTTTCGTCCATGAACTTGGATCTGACAAATCGGGAGAAGAATATTCCTGGTTCTGGCCCTCTCCCCAAAGCACAGCTCTTTTTTTCCCCCGGGAAAGAGGGAGGCTAGTCTGGGATCTCAGCCATCAGTGAGGCCCCACATTAATACAATGCTAAAAGTAGTACAGGGCTAAGCCTTCCCTGACTAACTTTGGTCACTTGGTGTTCACCTCACTTTCAGCACTATTGCCACCATTTGATAATTGATCTTTCTTCTTGAAGATGGTCATGATGGTGGCTTCTTGGAGGAGCCTGTAGCATTTCCTCAGGTTTCCATATGTTGAGGAACAGCTTGTGTAAGTGTTTAAGCAGGGTCTCCCTTCCATGTTTACAGATCTCAGCTGGTAGGTTCCTCTTCTGTTTGCATGTCTCAGTGTATGTATCTGAAAAACCTCACTTCCAGCAAAATTCTAGAGGGCTGTAAAATGCTGTTGGTGTGCAACAAATGCTTCTATTAAAAAGAAGTAGGCTTTTTTACCACCAAGACTTTTTACCATCAAACCAATCTTAATGAATTCTCTTGGGCATCCCAGAGAAACGCCCATTCATTATTCATGTTGGCAATTGCAGTTTGATTTTGTTGTTTCAGCGGAGCTGTGGTGAGGCTACTGCAGAGCTGGTTGCAGATGCTATTAATTCCCAGGAGCTTAATGTTCAGCTGCTTTACTACCTTGGAGGCCAGTTTTTGACACAGTGGTTTCAAGGGTGCTGGGAAATTGGCTCGCCCCACTCTAGTCCATATTTCACTCTGCTGCCCAGATCATTTTTTTACGGAAGTGTTCTGGTCATGTTTCTCCACTGTTCAAGAATCTCTGGTGGTTACCCATCCACCTCCACATGAAACAGAAACTCCTTACCACCGGCTTTAAAGCATTCAGTCACCTGCCCACCACAACCTCATCTTGCTACTCTCCTTCTAAAACCCAGCCCACACACTTCACTCCTCTAGTGCTAACCTTTTCAGTGTACCTGGATCTCATCCTCCTCCCCATCGACCTCTCGCCCACATCTTGCCTCTGTCCTGGAACTCCCTCCCTCTTTATATCTTTTCGACAATCCTCTCCTCCTCTTCAAAGCCTTATTCAAGGCACGTCTCCTCCAAGAAGTCTTCCCTGACTAAGCTCTCCTTTCCTTTTCTCCCATTCCCTTCTGTGTCACCCTGCTTACATCCTTCATTCATCTCCCCTCCCAGACCCACAGTACTTATGTGTATATCTGTAATGTATTTATTTATATAAATATTTGTCTCCCCTTCTAGACTGTAAGCTTATTATGGGCAGGGTTTGTGTCTGTGACATTGTACTCTCCCAAGAGCTTAGTATAATGCTCTGCAAACAGTAAGCACTCAGTAAATATGATTGACTGACTTACTACTTACTTACAACTACTGCATGAGACATCAGGGGGTGTGCTCCACCCATGGCTTCTGTGATCCATGTATCTCTGAGGTCCCTCTGATGAGCTCTGACAAATTAGAAAAAGAATATTCTGGCCCTGGTTCTGGCCCTCTCCCCAAAGCACAGCTCTTTTTTCCCCCAGGAAAGAGGGAGGCTACTCTGGGATCATTTAAAGTGTTTTAATCGAGAAGATTAGGCTAATTTTGTTGTGTTATTTTTGATGCCCATTGTCTGCCAGTATGAATGGTGGTAAAATGTAGATGAACTAGTTATCTAGTTATATTGTACAAGATTTATATATACAGTCCCTTCTAGACTGTGAGCCCGTTGTTGGGTAGGGACCATCTCTATATGTTGCCAACTTGTACTTCCCAAGCGCTTAGTACAGTGCCCTGCACACAGTAAGCGCTCAATTAATACGATTGAATGAATGAATGAATGAATGAATGGGATCTCAGCCATCAGTGAGGCCCCACATTAATACAATGCTAAGTAGTACAGGGCTAAGCGCTTAGTACAGTGGTCTGCACACAGTAAGCTTCGATACAATTGAATGACATCATGGGAGGCAGTGTACACTTAATACAGTGCTCTGTAAAAAGTAAGTGCTCAATAAATATCACTGATTGATTGATGGAAAGAGCTCAGACTGGGAATTGGGAAAACTGGGGTCCTGTCCCCCCCACTGCCACGTTATTAATTCATTCATTCATTCAATCGTATTTATTGAGCACTTACTGTGTGCAGAGCACTGTACTAAGCGCTTGGGAAGTACAAGTTGGCAACATATAAAGACGGTCCCTACCCAACAGTGGGCTCACACTCTAGAAGGGGGAGCCAGAGAACAAAATAAAACATATTAACAGAATAAAATAAATATGTCCAAGTAAAATAAATAGAGTAATAAATAAATAAATAGAGTAATAGTTATGTTACAACCTCAGGATGTCTCCATTTCCTCCTGTGTTTTTTTGTGTGTGTATATGGTAGCTCTTAAGCACTTACTATGTGCTAGGCATGGTACTAAGAGCTGGGGTAAACACAGGATAATAGGGTTGGTCACAGTGCATTTTCTTTATGGGGCTCTTAGTCTTAATCCCCATTTTACAGATGAGGTAACTGAGGCCCATAGAAGTGACTTGCCCAGGGTCACACAGCAGACGAGTAGCGGGGCCGGGATTGGAATCCAGGCCCTCTGTCTCCAAGGCTCTTGCACTTTCCAATAGGTCATGCTATTTCTCTAGAAAAATGGGTTTGTATGGATCGCTCCCTGCCTCGCAGGGATGTGGTAAGAAGAGATAATTGGTGTTGAAGGAAGGGCTTTGGAAAAGTAAAAGTGCTCTATAGAATTCAAGATGTGGATGTAGATTGCAGTAATTTGGGGGCTGGCTTTGGCCATGCCAATACTTATTTTTCTCCTATTACCACTCAGGTAGGGCAGCTACTATTCATTCTTGGCAACTGTCTTAGAGAAAAATATGTCCCCAGGTGAGGCCCAGAGGGGTTCAGTCAGTCAGTCATACTTATTGAGAGCTTACTGTGAGCAGAGCACCCTGCTAAGTGCTTGGGAGAGTACAATATGAGAAGCAGCGTGGCTCAGTGGGAAGAGCCCGGGCTTTGGAGTCAGAGGTCATGGGCTCAAATCCCAGCTCCGCCAACTGTCAGCTGTGTGACTTTGGGCAAGTCACGTCACTTCTCTGGGCCTCAGTTACCTCATCTGTAAAATGGGGATTAAGACCGTGAGCCCCCTGTGGGACAACCTGATCACCTTGTAACCTCCCCAGCGCTTAGAACAGTGCTTTGCACATAGTAAGCACTTAATAAATGCCATTATTATTATTATTATTACAATATCACAATATAGCAGGTTAGACAATGTAATCAGGTTAGACACAGTCCCTCTAACACACAGGACACACTATCTATGTAGAAGGGAGATGTGGTTTTGACTCCCCATTTTACAGATGAGGTAAATGAGGATCAGAGAAGTGAAGTGATTTGTCCAAGGTCACACAGCAGGTATGTGGTGGAGCCAGGATTAGAACCCAGGTTTTCTGACTCCCAAGTCTGTGCTCTTTCCACTAGGCCACACTGCTTCCCTAGTGCAGGGCTGCTGCTGCTACCAGGTGGTCCTGTGCCCCTCATCCTCACCTAACATGGGGGATAATAATAATAATAATAATAATAATAATAATAATAATAATAATAATGATGGTATTTGTTAAGCACTTACTATGTGCAAAGCACTGCTCTAAGCACTGGGGAGGTTACAAGGTGATCAGGTTGTCCCACGTGGGGCTCACAGTCTTAATCCCCATTTTACAGATGAGGTAACTGAGGCACAGAGAAGTTAAGCGACTTGCCCAAAGTCACACAGCTGACAATTGGCGGAGCTGGGATTCAAACCCATGGCCTCTGACTCCCAAGCCCGGGCTCTTACCACTGAGCCACACTGCTTCTCTGTGTGGGTTGCTACTGCACCCCCCAGCAAAACCAATGGCATCGGCAACATTAGAACTGCGTGACAGCTAATGATTAAGTGCCGTGAAAATGCAAAAAAAGCCCACCACTCATTTACGCAACCCATCCTTTCATTTCAACCTTCCGGCCCCTTCCTGCTTCCGGATTCCTTTCGTCTGTTAAAAATAATTCGAAGAGAATATTTTTTTAACGAATTCATATTCAGTGAGGGATCGGTATCGCTCTGAAGACTGGAAACCGAGGTGTCTCTTTCATGTCACCGAGGGGGCTGTTGTCATGGGAATGACTCATTTTGGAGACATTAGGATAATTGTCTTAGGAAAGTTGTGCACAGAAATTCCATATCAGCTCCCCCAAATTGCAGCCTGAATAGGCGTGTGATTTCCAACAACCTGTCCCCACACTCACAAGGAAAAGAGTTTGCCTCCTTTGCCTGAAGCTGACTTCCCTACCTAAAAAGAGTTACTTTGGGGACTAAGAGTTGGTAAAATCAAGCATTTGAGAAATGGGAGGGTCCAAAAATTGAGGAGACAGCATGGCCAAATAGAAAGCAAATGGGAATAGGAGTCAAGAGACTTGGGTTCTAATCCTAATTTGGGCAGTCATTCAGTCAATAGTATTTATCCAGTGCTTACTGTGTGCAGAGCACTGTACAAAGCACTTGGAAGAGTATAATGTTACAACTGATGCAATCCCTACCCATAACAAGCTTACAGTCTAGCAAGGGAGACAGACGTGGATATAAATAAATAAATGACTGATATGTACATTAGTGTTGGGGGGCTGGGCGGGGTCGAACGAATAAAGGGAGTAATTCAGGGCAACACGGAAGGGAGACGGAGAAGAGGAAAGGAGGGCCTTGGAGGTGGTGGGCCTTCAATAAGGCTTTGAAGGGAGCAGCGGATAGAGTAATTTTCTGCTGTCTATGAGGGAGGTAGGACGTGGGCAGGCCAGAGGCAGAACGTGGGCGAGAGGTCGGTGGTGAGATAGATGAGATTGAGGTACAGTGAGAAGGCTAACATTATCACCCTGACTATCAGGATGACCTTAGGCAAGTGACTAAACCTCCCTTAGCCTCAGCTTCTTTTCATTAATTCATTCAATCGTATTCATTGAGCGCTTACTGTGGGCAAGGCACCAGACTAAGCACTTGGAAGAATACAATATAGTATCAGGCACATTCCCTGCCCACAACGAGCTCACAGTCTAGAGGGGGAGAGAGACATTAATATAAATACATAAATGAATATATAAATAAATTACATATGTGCTGTGGGGAAGGGAGTGAGGATGAATAATCAATCAATCAATCAATCGTATTTATTGAGCACTTACTGTGTGCAGAGCACTGTACTAAGTGCTTGGGAAGTACCAGTTGGCATCATACAGAGATGGTCCCTACCCAACAGTGGGCTCACAGTCTAGAAGGGGGAGACAGAGAACAAAACAAAGCATATTAACAAAATAAAATCAATAGAATATGTACAAGTAAAATAAATAGAGTAATAAATACATACAAACATATATACATATATACAGGAACATGTATAAAGGAACATTTATGAGCAGCACAGAAGGGAGTGGGAGAAGAGGAGAGGAAGGCTCAGTCAGGGAAGTCTTCCCGGAGGAGATGTGTCTTCAATAAGGCTTTGAAGTGGGGGAGAGCAACTATCTGTCTAATATGAGGAGGGCGGCTATTCCAGGCCAGAGGTAGGACGTGGGGAAGAGGTCTGCGATGAGATAGCTGAGATTGAGGTTAGCACCAGAGGAACAAAGTGCGCAGGTTGGTTTGTAGTAGGAGAACAGTTTGAGGCGATCTCTGCTCTCCCTACCTCTGAAGATATGAGCCTTGTGTGGGACAGGACTGAGTCCAAAATGCATACGTACGTTTACCCCAGACCTTAGCACAGTTCACTGGCAAGGTTTTAGACCACCACCATAATTATCAAAAGAGCCACCAATTTGGGGGGGGGGGGGGGTCTTCTGATGCCATTTAAAACACTTGCTCTCTTTAGTTCTGATCGTCCCTTTAGCTACGCAAATCTCCTTCTGTTCAGGGATAGGAAACATGCATAAAACATGGGCCAAGAATGGCAGCCAATTATTTAACATCCTTGACTTTAACTCTCCTTTCTTTTGGGCAAGTGTATTCAATGGAAATCCATTAATGCCTTCAGCTTTCAGATCTCAAATGCCAGCTGGAACTAATAGGCAGAGGAATTCCAGAATTCAGATTCTGCAATGACAGCATCATTTTGAGTCAACTGGTCAGGTGCATTTCCTGCCAGTTAAAGAATCCAGGTTCATTCTGTTCTTGGCAGAAATCTATCATGCCCCTTTTCTCTAGCACACTAGTTGAATTACTCAGTTAGCAATCCCTACTCTTATCCCTTTCCCTGTCAGGCTACTACTCAGGGCTGGACTGGGCCAACCAGATAGCATAAACATACTGTTGAACTGCGTGTAATTCTCAGTGGCTCACATTCGACATGTCATTCTGCAAGCAGAAAGCCATTGCAAGTCGGTTCAAAACAGTGGAGACAGCACGGGCCTGGGAATCAGAAGGACCTGGTTCTACTTTTGGCTTTGCCACTTGTCTGCTGTGTGACCTCGGGCAAGTCACTTCACTTCTCTGGGCCTCAGTTACCTCCTCTGCAAAATGGGGATTAAGACTGTGAGCCTCTTGTGGGACGGGGACTGTGTCCAACCTGATTATCTTGTATCTACCCCAGTGCTTAGATCAGTACCTGGCCCATAATAAGCACCTCAAAAACAAAAAAAACCTTTCTAGACTGGGAGCTTTTTGTGGGTATGGAATGTGTCTGCCAACTCTGTTGCACTGTAATAATATAATAATGGTACTTGGTAAGCGCTTACTATATGCCAAGCACTGTTCAAAGCACTGATGTAGATACAAGTTAATCAGGTTGGACACAGTTCCTGTCCCACGTTAGGCTCACACTCGCGATCCCCATTTTCCAGATGAGGTAACTGAGGCCCAGAGAAGTGAAATGACTTGCCCTAGGTCACGCAGCAGACATGTGACCGAGCTGGAATTAGAACCTAAGTCTTTCTGCCTTTCAGGCCTGAGCTCTATCCACTAGACCATGCTGCTTCTCCAAACTCTCAGTACAGTGCTTTGCCCACAGTAAGCACTCAATAAATGTCACCGATTGCTCTGTACATGGTAAGAACTCACATACCATTGGTTATGATGATGAGGATGATGACAAATGCCAGAGAAAAGTAAAGGAGTTTCTGTTCCTCAACCCCATCTTTCAACCCTGCTCCTGCTTCCCCCGAAGTTCCTGCTCCTACTCCCTCAACAGCCAGATTATTATTATTATTATTATTATTATTATCATCATCATTATATATGATTGAATGAATGATCTCTCCAGGGGTCAGTTCTACTGCTCTGCTTTAAACAGCCATGTTGAAGGCTTCAGATATGAAAGCACCAGTCCTGGTAATCTGCCATCCACTTCTTCCCCACTTTTCTTCCTCCTCCTTCCTCCTCCTTTCCACTCCTTCCTCCTGCTCAGATTCCATTCCCTTCCACTGCCTAGCTCTCCTGCCACCCAACTGCTGCCTGGAAGCTATGTTCAAATCATTCAGCGAGCTCAGCAGTGACCCAAAAGAGACAACATCAAGGTTAACTGCCGATACTACATTTTCCAAATTAATTTATATGCCAATACAGTAAAGCAACTTAAGTACATTAAATAAGCACCCAGAGATTTCATTAAGATCTAGGCTTGTAAAGCTCATTCAGACGGGTCTTTAAGAGGAGAATCTCCATTAGCACGCCCCAGAGGTTTGACTGTTAAAAGCCCCAGGATGTAGTGAACATTTTTCAATGCAACATGGTGGCTGAATCATAAAAATAATCATGAAACTCCCAGCTGCCTCTGCAGGATCACAGAAAGGATACCTACTCACACATCTCCCATTCAAGAAGTCTATAGTGCCCACAATATTGAGACTTTTGCCATCCTCTAGGGAACTGATTTCCAAAGCTATTACAAAAACTCTGTTGCTTGAATTCCCATGTGCCTAAGAAGCTGAAACCAACAGAAGTAAAGGAAGAAATAGCTCCAGACAGTTAAAATCATCTACACCATCTGCAATCCAACTAACACATTTTAATGAGGATTCCCGTACCATTTCCTTCCTTTCAGAATATTTCTTTCTGTCCATATTGCTGCTACATTTCAATAGTATCTTCTCCTCTCTGGGATTCCTCAGAATCAAACATTAGCCCACTTCTAGTGGCTCAGCGGAAAGAGCCCGGGCTTTGGAGTCAGAGGTCATGGGTTTGAATTCCGCCTCCGCCACATGTCTGCTGTGTGACCTTGGGCAAGGCACTTAACTTCTCTGAGCCTCAATTACCTCATCTGTCAAATGGGGATTAAGACTGTGAGCCCCCGTGGGACAACTTGATCACCTTGTATCCCCCACCAGCGCTTAGAACAGTGCTCTGCACCTGTAAGTGCTTAACAAATGCCATTATTATTATTATTATTATTATTATTCTAGAAGATTGGGCTCCCTCTCAGGGCCACACCTGGAGAGTTTCCAGTACCCTACCAGTCTTGACTTTGACTGGGAGGGGGAGTCAAGCAGAGGCCTACCCATTCATAGTTTGGGCAGTGGCTAGCAAGTGGAAGGCAATCTGCTATAAGTCAAAACTCACCTGTGCTGGGCAGCAGCGGCACAGGAGAGAGTCAAGGGGAGAGACTCAAGTTTACTGTGCAGAAGGAGGCAAAGATAAACCAATTCTGTATTTTTACCAAAAAAAGTCTATGTATACACTATCAGAACGATTGCAGGTGGAAGTGAGGAGCTCTGGGAGAGATGTGTCCGTAGTGTTGCTATGGGTCAGAGACGACTTGACGACACAAGACAAGAAGATTGGGAACCACAATTTGAGAAGCAGTGTTCTCCCTCTAGACTGTAAGCTTGTTATAAGCAGGGAATGTGTCTGTTACATTATTGTAATGTACTCTCCCAAAAGCTTAGTACAGTGCTAATAGTAAGCACTAAATAAATTCCACTGATTGATAGTACTTAATGAGCACTTACTGCGCTTTCAGTGTGGTACTAAGCACTCCTAGAGAGTACAAAGCGACAGAGTTGGTAGACACATTCCCTGACCACAAGGAGCTTAAAGTCTACAGTATCATTAACTTATTTAAATAATAAGATTTGACAATACTAAAAAGACACGACATGACCCTGTTCATGCCACCACAGAACATCTGAAGAGTGAAGATATTTAAAGTCTCAACACAGTCAGGGAAAAAATCCTGAAGAGAAGCCTTGGACTTTTCAGTTTCTCAGCATCAAGGTGCTGAAGGGAAATTTCATGAAATGAAATGAAATTTTGCTACTGAAAATGAGGCCCTCAAAAACCTATCCAACCAACATGTGAGGACACGGCATCTGTCCCAGCTATTAGGGAACTTCATTCATTCATTCATTCAATCGTATTTATTGAGTGCTTACTGTGTGCAGAGCACTGTACTAAGCGCTTGGGAAGTACCAGTTGGCAACATACAGGGACGGACCCTGCCCAACAACAGGCTCACAGTCTAGAAAGGGGAAACAGACAACAAAACATGTAGACAGGTGTCAAAACCATCAGAATAAATTGAATTATAGCTATATGCACATCATTAACAAAATAGAGTAGTAAATATGTACAAGTAAAATAGGGTAATAAATCTATACAAATATTTACAAGTGCTGTGGGGAGAGGAAGGAGGAACTTCCCACAGCAGTTAGAGCCACAGTAGATCAACTTGTACTTCTCAAGCGCTTAGTACAGTGCTCTGCACACAGTAAGCGCTCAATAAATACGATTGAATGAATGAATGAATGAATGAATGGAAAAGCCCTTGGACTTGGAGGCTGTTCTAAGGTGAACTGGGTCACCTCATTCAATCACCTGTCATCTCAAGATCAAAATGCTATCTCATGATTGCTGGAGACAGCAAAGAGGAACACAGAAGGGCGGGAGGGAAACTGCCACTGCAACTGAATTTATTTATGTATTTATTTTATTTATTTTTCAATTTATTATTGTTATTAATAATTTATTCTACTTGTACATATTTACTATTCTATTTTGTTAATGATGTGCATCTAGCTTTAATTCTATTTGTTCTGATGACACCTGTCCACATGTTTTGTTTTGTTGTCTGTCTCCCCCTTCTAGACTGTGAGCCCGTTGTTGGGTAGGGACTGTCTCTGTATGTTGCTGACTTGGACTTCCCAAGCACTAGTACAGTGCTCTGCACACAGTAAGTGCTCAATCAATCGTATTTATTGAGCGCTTACTGTGTACAGAGCACTGTATTAAATACGACTGAATGAATGAATGAACTGAAACCACCAAATACCCCAGGCCAGGAATGCAGAAGAAAATGTCCCTCTCCCCCATGCCAACTAAATAAGGTAAGGAGGAGTGGCGAACAGGGAAGGACATAGATTAGACAAGCGGAATCTGGAAGCCCAAACAGTCCAGAAGGACAGGATACCTGTCATCTCTGATGTTCTGTGCAGCAGATGAAGACCTGCTGCGTGTCACCTCTGCCCAGAGCATGGGATGCCCGCTCTGTCTGCACCAAGTGAGGGATGGTGGGACAGGTGACTGTCCTGCTGAGCTCTCATGGGGCTGGAAGTGAAGAGGGTATTTTGCCACATACGTGTAAGGTGTAAGTGAATACCTCCTGAGTGGGAAGCATTCATGGGAGGGGGCTAGATGCTTTGCGAGTCACGCATAAGTGTATTCCCCTCCGAGAGGGAAGTTCAATTTGCTGCATGTAAATAACTAAAAATTAGGTTATTCCTCCCAAGAAGGAAGTTCAATTCATCACATAGAAAAAATTCAGCATGGCTGAGCATGACTTCATTCTCTCACTCTCGTCGTGCAATCCTTGAACCCTTCCCCACGTGAGAGGTGACAGTGGCCTACCTGCTGACATCTCCAAGCATGAAGGGGACCCCAGATTAAGGATTTGCACAAATTCTTCCTCAACAAATGGAATCCTGAAGAAATGCTTCAGGATCTCAACTATGTCACCACCATGACCATCTTCGAGAAGAAGGGCCAAGGATCAAATTGTGGCAATTATTGAAGCACCTCATGACTACCCACTGGAGGCAAGATCCTAGCCAGAGTACTTCCAGATCAGCTTCTAAAGAATATCAGCAACTAAATGCTCCCAGAATCACAACGTGGCACATAGGACATGATCTTGCTTACATGTCAGATGCAGAAAAAGTGCAGGAAATTGCCCAGAACTGTAGCACAGTTATCATAGACCTTAACAGTGCATTTGTTACTATTAGTACATCAGGACTCCGAAATTATCAAATTTGGTTGTCACAAAAAGTTCATTAAGTTTTTGAGGTTACATAGGTTATATAGCTGCCCAGGTCAAAGCTGAAGAAGTTATGTCCGATCTAATCATCATTACCAATCAGAGGTATTTATTGAGCGCTTACTGTACACAGAGCTCTGTTCCAAGTGTTTGGGAGAGTAAAATGCAACATAGATAGTAGTCACATTCCCTAGCCACTAGCAGCATGGCTTAGTGGAAAGAGGATGGTCCTGAGAGCCAAAAGACCTCAGTTCTAATCCCAGCTCTGCAACTTCTCTACTGTGTGACCTTGGACAAGTCACTCAGCTTCTCTGTGCCTTGGTTACCTCATCTATAAAATGGGGATGAAGACTGTGAGCCCTATGTGAGACATGGCCTGTGTCCAACCTGAGTAGCTTGTAGCTATCCCAGCACTTGGAAGAGAGCTTGAAAGATAGTAAGCACTTAACAAATATCAATTACTGTTATTATTTTTATTGCAGTGTTGGAATAAAACAGGAATGGAAAATTAGCGTGGTCCTGTTCGAATTTATTCCTTGCAGTCACGCTGGAAGATGCAACAAGGGATTTGTATGCAGGGGTCAGAAAATGCTTCAGCATCTTTGAGAAACTGCTGCTCCTCAACAGACTTTGAACTTCATCCAAGGTCCTAGAGACAGCCACTTAGGAATTGCCGTATGCAGATGACTGTCCCCTTGAAGTCCTCACTGAAAAATCAAGCAATCGATCAGTGGTATTTATTGAGTGTTCACTTTGTGCACAGCACTGTGCTAAGCGCTTGGGAGAGTACAAGACAACAGAATTAGCAATCAATCAATCGTATTTATTGAATGTTTCCCATTGCAAGTGCATTCCCTGCCAATAATGAGCATCTGTCTAGAGAAGGTACGCAAATGACTGCAAACTGTTTCAGAGAAACCTCCTGGTGCTAAAGTCTGCCCATAAGTCTAACAAAAACAGAAATAAGGTATCAGCCTCCATCAGATTAGGTGTCTGTGTCAAGCACTGTTCTAAGCACTGTTTGAGCCGGTGGTACACCTCAAGGTGAGCTACTGCTTGTCCCCAGCCTGCCCTCTCAGTTCCCCCTCGTGCTCTTAGCTGAGTATCCCACGGGGCCCCAAAGCGTTCGATCTTACCTGTCCAGCCGTCGACCCCTGGTCCACGTCCTACTTCTGGCCTGGAATGCCCTCCCTCCTCAAATCTGCCATACAATCACTCTCCCTGCCACTTCAAAGCCCTACTGAAGGCTCACCTCTTCCATGAGGAGCCCACTGTCGGGTAGGGACTGTCTCTATTTGTTGCCAATTTGTACTTCCCAAGCGCTTAGTACAGTGCTCTGCACATAGTAAGCGCTCAATAAATACGATTGATGATGATGATGATGAGGCCTTCCCAGAATAAGCCCCACCTTTTCTTCAGCTCCCCCTCCCATCTGCATCACCTCTTCTCACTCCCTTTGCTCCCCCCTACCCGCCGCCCCACCGAACTTATGTATATGCATATATCTATAATTCTATTTATTTATATTGATACCTGTTTGCTTGTTTTGATATTTGTCTCCCCCCTTCTAGACTGAAAGTCTAGTGTGGGCAGGGATTGCCTCTCTTTACTGTTGAATTGTACTTTCTAAGTGCTTAGTACAGTGCTCTGCACACGGCAAGTGCTCAATAAATAAGTACTCCCTGACTGAGCCCCATCCTTCCTCTCCCCCTCTTTCCCCTCCCCATCCCCCCTGCCTTACCTCCTTCCCCTCCCCACAGCACCTATATATATGTATATATGTTTGTACGTATTTATTACTCTATTTTATTTGTACATATTTATTCTATTTATTTTATTTTGTTAATATGTTTTGTTTTCTGTCTCCCCCTTCTAGACTGTGAGCCCACTGTTGGGTAGGGACCGTCTCTGTATGTTGCCAACTTGTACTTCCCAAGCACTTAGTCCAGTGCTCTGCACACAGCAAGCGCTCAATAAATACGATTGAGTGAATGAATGAATAAATACAATTGAATGAATGAGTGAATGAATAAGCACTGTGGTAGATAGAAGTTAATCAGGTCGGACACAGTCCCTGTTCCACATGGGGCTCACAGTTGAAGTAGGAGGTTCTGAATCACCATTTTACATATGATGAAACTGAGGCACAGAGAAGGTAAGTGACTTGCCCAAAGTCACATAGCAGGCAACTGTGAGAGCCAGGATTAGAATTCAGGTCCTCTGATTCCCAGGCCTATGCTCTTTCCACTAAGTCATGCTGCTTCCCATCATAGGAAGCCATTCACACAACCAAAAATTTACATTGGAAACACAGAGCCAAATACTATCGCAAAATTCTGTTCCTTATGCAGCACACTAACCGAGGCAATGAAAGACAAGAAAGTAATAATAATAATAATCATGGTACTTATTATGTGCTAAACACAGTTCTAAGTGCTGGGGTAGATACAAGTTAATCAGGCAGAACACAGTTCCTGTCCCACATGGGGGTCACACTCTTTATCCCCATTTTCCAGATGAGGTAACTGAAGCCCAGAGAAGTGAAGTGACCTGCCCAAGGTCACATGGCACACAAGTGACAGAGCCGGGATTAGAACCCAGGCCCTTCTGACTCCCAGGTGTGAGCTTTATCCACTAAGCCACGCTGCTTAGGCCAGCAAATCCTTTGGGAGATTGCCGAGCAGAGTGTGGTGGCAGTGTAGTTGTGCACTCTAGATCAAATTAAAGAGCTACAGCTTTGGTGCTACCCAACCTTCTCCACAATTGTGAGTCCTGGATATCACACAGGCACTAAACCCGGCTCCTTGAGCTGTTCCATGATGATGATGATGGCATTTATTAAGCGCTTACTACATGAAAAGCACTGTTCTAAGCGCTGGGGAGGCTACAAGGTGATCAGGTTGTGCCACTGGGGGCTCACAGTCTTAATCCCCATTTGACAGATGAGGGAACTGAGGCCCAGAGAAGTTAAGTGACCTGCCCAAAGTCACAGAGCTGACAATTGGCAGAGCCAGGATTTGAACCCATGACCTCTGACTCCAAAGCCCGGGCTCTTTCCATTGAGCCACACTCCTTCCCTAAGATGAGCATCTTTAAGGAACTCAACATCAAATGGCAGCACCGGTTCACAAACAAGGACATTTTGGAATGTCGTCAGTCTCCTAGCCTTGAGGCTGTCTATGCTCACCGTGACACTGCTACGCTGGATGGGAAACGTGAGGAGGAGGAAATGACAGCAAGACCCCCGCACAGCTGCTGTACAGAGAGCTAAAATTGAGAAGTCAAAAGCAAAGAGGGCAAGTCAAAGTTTTAAGGCCATGGTAAGACAAAGCTGAGACGATGCGGCCTCCCACTTGAAAACTGAGCGTCACTGGCTAAGGATAGCTCGGCATAGTGTCTTCCCATCAAGAAATGAGTGGTTCTGTTTGAGCAAAAGCCACGCAAGGAACCAGAGACAAGGAGGAAGAAGCAAAAACTGTGAAAAGATCAGCTTGGTGGCATTTTATCACAGGATCCCCACTGTGGGGAAAATATTCCCTAATAGAAACAGCGTGGTCTAACGGATAGAGCCCGGGCTTGGGAGTCATAAGGACCTGGATTCTTATCCCACCTTATCCCAGTTCCCACCACTTGTCTGCTGTATGACCTTGGGCAAGTCATTTCACTCATCTGGGCCTCAGTTACCTCATCTGTAAAATGGGGACTGAGACTGTGAGCCCCATTTGGGACAGGGACTGTGTCCAACTTGATTTGCTTGTATCCACCCCAGCACTTAGTACAGTGCCGGGCACATAGTAAGTGCTTAACAAATACCGTCATTATCATTATTATTAATATTATGGGGATTAAGAGTGAGAGCCCCATGTGGGACAGTAACTGTGTCCAACTTTATTTGCTCGAATGCATCCCAACATTTAGTATAGTGCCTGGCACATAGTCAGTGCTTAACATATACCCAAATTATTACCGTTCAATAGCATTCAATCCAAAGCTTGCAACAAAAATATGCATTATGGAAGAACTGTCTGTGCCTAGGTGCACACAATTCAGTCAGAGCATTATTTTCTGGGTGGCCAATGAAAAAATCCTGGGGAAGATGTAGAGCCTTCAAGTAAAGACTGATACATGACCTCGTTGCTTTTCAAGTTGTCGGCCTGGAACATTATGCTGACTATGAAAAATGATTCCCAATATTCTACATATCTTGTTATATATATGCCTCAAGAGTGCAGTAATCAGCATATAACAGTTCCCAGGTGACTGTCTCCAAGGCTTCTGCTGATGCTTAGAAACTGCTAAGTCGGAAGAATCTCCCAGTAGATCAGAAATGTATTCTGATGCCAGCTGCCAGACCCCTGGGGGGTTTCTCCAAGGGTGATGGCACAGGATATATCCTGATTTACACTGATGGTGACTGGGGACCCGCTCAAGTCTGACTCCATCAAACACACAATCATCCCAGAAAACTAACTTAGAGAGCTTTTCCAATCTAATGTGGCTAGGTTTTGACACTTTCATTATCATGTTTCAAGTTTGATTCCCAGACAGGGAATATCAGGGAATATTCAACATCCAGAGTGATTCTCCATATAGCTATAATATATATATATATATATGTATCTTTTATATATGTATTATAAATTATTTTTTCATATCAATACCTCTCTCCCTCTCTATCCTGTAACCTTGTTGTAGGAAGGGAATTTGCCAGTCTGGCCTAGTGGAAAGAGCACAGACTTGGGAGTCAGAGGACCTGGGTTCTAATCCTGGCTCTACCACTTGACTGCTGTGTGACCTTGGGCAAGTCACTCTGCTTCTCTGTGCCTCAGCTGCCTCATCTGTAAAATGTGTATTAAGACTGTGAGTCCCACGTGGGACACGGACTGTGTCCAACCTGATTATCTTGTACCTACCCCAGTGCTTCGTACAATGCCTGGTACATAGGAAGAGATGAACAAATACAACATTTGTTATTATTCTCCCAAGCGCTTAGTACAGTGATCTGCACACAGTAAACTCTCACTAGATTACTAGACCAGATTACTTGATTACTAGACCAGAGTTCTTTTCATAAAGTGTTGAGAATGTCTCCCTAAATACTGAATAGACTCTCATTCTACTGAGTTTTTTTCAAAATCTCATGCAACACAATATAATAAACTCAAGCACCAATTTCAACAATGAGGAATTTAAATACAATCCATATGGTAGTGTAGACACACCCATGGACTAAGGTTTGAGATAATAACTGTGCTATTTGTTAAGCACTTACTATGTGTACTAAGCACCGGGGTGGAGATGAGCAAAATCAAGTTGGACACAGTCCCTGTCCCATGTGGGGCTCACGGTCTTAATCCCCATTTTACAGATGAGGTAACTGAGGCACAGAGAAGTGAAATAACTTGTCCTTGGTTACACAGTAGACAGGCAGGAGAGTCTGGATTAGAACCCATGTCCTTCTGACTTCCAGACATGTGCTCTATCCACTAGGCCACTCTCTATATGTTGCCAACTTGTACTTCCCAAGCGCTTAGTGCAGTGCTCTGCACACAGTAAGCGCTCAATAAATACGACTGATTGATTGATTGATAGGCCAAGCCGCCCCACATCAAGGGTTTTCATTTAAACAATTCAGTTTGTCTTTAAGGGACCATGGAAGAGAACTGCTTCTTCCAGATCTAGAAATGAGGGCTTTTTTTGTTCTTTTTTTAAATAGTATCTGTTAAGCACTTACTATGTGCCAGGCACTATACTAGGTGGCTGGCATAGATACGAGGGTACAAGATTTTCATGTTGGACACAGTCCATGTCTTACATGCTTAGAGAAGCAGCGTGGCTCAGTGGAAAGAGCACAGGCTTTGAAGTCAGAGGTCATGGGTTCAAATCCCAGCTCTGCCAATTGTCAGCTGTGTGACTTTGGGCAAGTCACTTAGCTTCTCTGGGCCTCAGTTACCTCATCTGTAAAATAGGGATTAAGAATGTGTGCCCCCCCGTGGGACAACCTGATCACCTTGTAACCTCCCCAGCGCTTAGAACAGTGCTTTGTACATAGTAAGCACTTAATAAATGCTATCATTATTATTATTATTGCATGGGATTCACAGTCTTACTCCCCATTTTACGGATGAGGGAATTGAGGTCAGAGAAATGAAGTGACTTGCCCAAGATCACTCAACACCTGAGTGATGGAGCCAGGATCAGAACCCAGATCCTTCTGACTTCCAATCTCATTTACTGTCTGCCTTGATTACTGTATCAGCCTCCTTTCTGACCTTCCAGCCTCCTGTCTCTCCCCCGACTCCAGTTCATACTTCACTCTGCTGCCCAGGGCATTTTTCTATTAAAATGCTCAAGACCTGTTTGCCCACTCAAGAACCTCCAGTGATTGCCCATCCACCCCTGAATCAAACAGAAACTCCTCACCATTGGCTTTAAAGCACACAACCATCTTGCCCCCTCCTACCTCACCTTGCTACTCTCCTATTACAACCCAGCCCGTACGTTTTGTTCCTCTAATACTAACCTTCTCACTATACCTTGATCTCCTCTATCTCGCCGCTGACCTCTCACCCACATCCTACATCTGACCGGGAATGCCCTCTCTCCTCATATCTGACAGAAAATTACTTCTCCCCTGCTTCAAAATCTTATTGAAGGCACATCTCCAAGAGGTCTTCCCTGGTTAAGGCTCTTTTCCTTTTCTTCAACTCCTTTTTGTGTCACCCTGATTTGCTCCCTTTATTCATCCCCACTCCCAGCCCCACAGCACGTACGTACATATCTATAATTTATGCATTTATATTAATGTCTTTCTCCCCCTCTAAACTGTAAACTCAGTATGGGCAGGGAATGTCTGTTACACTGTACCCTCCCAAGTGCTTAGTGCAGTGCTCTGAACACAATAAGCACTCAATAAATACGATTGACTGACTGACTGACTATCCACTAGGCTACACAACTTTTTAATGCCATAATGATGGAAACACCCATCCAAAGCAATGGATGAACCTCGGTCCTGTCACTTTCTGTGTGTTTTGAGACACACGAGGAGGTCAAAGAGTGAGGTGCACGACTGACCACAGACTGTGAACAGGAGGGTCAGCGTTGGTTGTTGCTCCATTGAGCTTGAAGCCGCTTTTTGCCCAGCACATTTCTCCTTCACTGTTCTCCTCTCCCCCACCTCCACAGAATTTATATGCATTTCTATCATTAATTTAATTTATTTTAATATGTTTCTTCCTCCAGTCTGTAAGCTTCTGGGTGGGCAGGGATCATGTAGACTGGTGGAAAGTACACAGGCCTGGGGGCCAGAGGACCTGCGTTCTAATCCTACCTTCATCACTTGTCTGCTGAGAGGCGTTGGGCAAGTCACTTAACTTCTCTGTGGCTCAGCTTCCTCATCTGTAAAATGAGGATTTAATACCTGTTCTCCCTCCTACTTAGACTGTGAGTTCCATGTGGGACTGTTATCCAATCAGTTATCCTTTAATTACTCCAGCACTTACTACAGTGCTTGGCACATAGTAAGTGCTTAAAAAATACCACTATTATACCTATCTTTTGAGCTGACCTAACAGTAAGCAGTCAACAAATGTCACTGGTTGATTGATTCCTACTCCTTTGCATTGTATTCTCCCAAGCATTTAGTAGAGTGTCCTTAATACAGTAAGCTCTCAATAAATATCAATGATTGATTTGTCAAATTTATCAGTCACATACAGAGCACTGTACTAAGCACTTGGGAGAGTACAATATAACAGAGTTGGGAGACACCTAAATGGACCAAATGGTAGATTTTATGTCATCTTGGGTTGCCAGTTCTCAAGCACTGAGGTCAACAGAGCATGTCTAAAGATTAGCTTTCAATAAATCTTTGCTCCTCAGCCTCTGGATAGCTCTAGAGCATGATCCAATGTTTAGCTCTCCAGAAAAGATTATGTTGGAAATCCTTAGATCAGTCATTCATATCCGATTGCAAGCTCCTCAGGGGCAGGGATAATGTCCATCAACTCTATTTCATTCCTCCAAGCACTTGGCACAGTGCTCTATATACAGAAATTATACACTAAATACCACTGATTGATCAGATGAACAGACCATTATATAGTCACCTCAATCAATCAATCAAATTTGTTGAGTGCTTTCTGTGTGCAAAGCACTGTACTAAGCGCTTGGGAAGTACAAGTTGGCTACATATGGAGATGGTCCCTACCCAACAGTGGGCTCACAGTCTAGAAGACTGTGACTGTGACTGAGGGCATTGCCCTCAGTGCCCTCAATGCCTCGATGCGGGCATTCAGGATGAGATCTTGGCATTTATGCTGGCTCTCTGGCTCAGACTGAAGAGATCAAGTGGTTGAGTTGTTTCATATGCCATCTATACGATTTCCATGCCTCACAGCTCTGCAACAATGCTGTGACAACAGTAGCCTGTTCCAATGACAACATAATAAAGTTTCACCCCAATTCTCCTTCTGCAAGTCCACTGAAGACAAAGCACTCACTGGACAACCACCCTCATCCTTCCACTCCACAGGCATTGGTGATGCGACTCTCCAGAGTCAAAGGGCAGAATGAGCCAGAATTTGTCCTGTGAGGCAACGTGGCCTAATGGCCAGAGCTCGGACCTGAGAGTCAGAAGGGCCCAGGTTCTAATCCAAAATCTGTCTAATCCTGGGGATTGACAGTGAGTCCTATGTGGGACAGAGACTGCGTCAATCCCAACTATCTTGTACCAACCCCAGCACTTAGAACAGTGCCTGGCACATAGTAAGAGCCTAAGAAATGCCACAATTATTATTATTATTATTATTAGTGACACTGTAATAACAAAAATTGCCTAAACCTACCGAAGGCTTCTATCCTTGGGTCTGGTTCAGCCTCAACTCCGAATGAAGGCTCAGGACCCCTTGAAGCCTACCACACTTTCTACTCTTCATTCTAGAATTTCTACCAGCACTCTGAGTTCTGTGCAGTCTAGGTGTTTTCTGGAAAATAGGTTGGATAAACCTTCAGATTCTACATAATCACAGCAGAGCTAGAAGGAAAGTGGGGCCTGGAAGTTAAAGGACCTAGTTTCTAATCCCAGCTCCACCATATGTCTTCTGTGTGACCTTGGGCAAGTCACTTAATTTCCCTGTGCCTCAGTTACCTCATCTGTAACATGGGGATTATGAGTGTGAGTCCCATGTGGGGCAGGGACAGTCTGCTTGAATTTACCCCTGCTTTTAGTACAGTGCTTGGCACACAGTAAATGCTTAACAAATACAATTAAAAGAAAGGAAAATCATGTCTCATGATTCCTAGATCCTGGACCCATCCATTACTCTACCCTACCTTTTGGTGAAATCAAAAATCAACTTTTATTCACTCAATCGTATTTGAGAACTTACTGCCTGCAGAGCACTGTACTAAGCGCTTGGGAAGGTACAATACAACAATAAACAGTGAAATTCCCTGCCCACAATGAGCTTATAATCTAGAGGGGCCACATCTAATGCTGTCTACCAGGATTTTTTTTCCACATGCCTTACACTATAACAACTTCTGAAATTTCTCTTTGAAGTTCTCCTTCATCAACTCGAACTGGAAGCATAAAAATAATTAGCAAAAGTACAGTTTAATTAGAACTCTCATAGCTATCTAAGCACTTTTTAAATTTTCTCATTTAGTGCTGGCTCCTTCTTTACCAGTAACCCTCCAGTTGTGAAATGTTTTTGTTTTCTTTTAAACCCCTGAAATATAGTCATCTTATCAGTACCAAGTAGGTAGCAGTGTGAAGGAAGTTTGCTCCCAGGAATCAGGAGTTCCCCATGTGAACATGGTTCTGAATCAGCTCTCGGACTTTGAGAAAACCATTTGACTATTTTATGTCTCAGTTTTCATCTGTAAAATAGGAAGAATGCTATTGCCCCAACCCCCATCCCTTGTCACAGAATATAAAGAGCAGTAAAAAGGAATGAGGGTATTTAGTTCCCACTCCCCACTCCAGACCCAGTCACAGGGAGAAATGATTTTATACCATTTGTGTTTTATTTATTGATAGATGTATTTACCAATTTCTGGATTAAGATAGAATAGACCTAATCCAAGTCATTGAAAGATGCTTTCTCGTTTGTGGAATCCTTATCACCATGGTATCCAAAAAGCAAAAAAGATAATAATAATGTTAATGATGCTAATGTCAAGCAATTACTATTTTTATGATATTTGTTAATTATTTATTATGCACCAGGCACTGTACTAAGTGCTGGGGCAGATACAAAATAATCATGTTGGACACAGTCCATGTCCTACATGGGACTCACAGTCCTAATCTGTATTAGGATGAGGTAACTGAAGCACAGACAAGTGAAGTGACTTGTCCAAGGTCACATAGCAGACCAGTGGCAGATTAGGAATTCAAACCCAAGTCCTCTAACTACCAGGTTTGATGTTATTGATGCCTGTCTACATGTATTGTTTTGTTGTCTGTCTCCCCCTTCTAGACTGTGAGCCCATTGTTGGGTAGGGATTGTCTCTATCTGTTGCCGAATTATACTTTCCAAGCACTTAATACAGTGCTCTGCACACCACAAGCGCTCAATAAATACGATCAAATGAATGAATGACAGATATTATTGAGAATTTGCTTAATGCACCCCCTAATACGATTTAATCAACAGTACTTAGCTATCAAATGAGCTTCAGTAGCATGATGCTGATGCTATGATAATTTAGTATCATTCAATATTTTCTGAGGAATAGGCAACCAACATGTTTAATACTATTTTAATTTGTTCAGGCTGGTTGCTAAGTTGCAATTTGTTTTTCGGGGTTTTTCAGTGGGATGGATTGCTTTCTCCTCTAATATGGCTCAAACTGCCAGCTTTGAAATGTTGCTCTTCAGCTCCATTACTACTAAATTCTGGGATTCTGTGCTCCAAAAAAGGGTATAGAGTTGATGAAGAAGGAATATAGGGGTACTGTTCTCTGCTGCCATTCGCCTACATGGAAAAAAGAATGAAAAGTAAACTAGTTCACAGAAGTATAGAAGCACCAGCAAAATTCTGTCTTTATCCAAATGCCTTCAACCTTAAATATCATGCCCCCCCTTAATAATAATAATAATTATTATTATGGTATTTGTTGAGTGCTTACTATGGCACCAGGCACTGTTCTAAGCTTTGGGGTGGACCCCAGAAAATTGGGTTGGACATAGTCCCTGTCCCACGTGGGGCTCACAGACTCAATCCCCATTTTACAGATGTGGTAACTGAGGCCCAGTGAAGTGAAATGCCTTGCCCAAGGTCACACAGTAGACAAGTGGCAGAACCGGAATTAGAACTCATGACCTTCTGACTCCAGGTCCCCTCCCTATCCACTGTGTCACGCTGCTTACAAGACAGGTATTCTATATTTTGACTTCCAAGTGGGAAAAACAGGAAAACAGTGCAAGTGGAGAAGCTGATTTCTTCAGGCTCAGCCTTAGGGGAAGTTACTCAGTCTGACTTAAGTTGGCAGAGCTCCCTTAAATTCCACCCAAATCCCCCTAACTTTGCTCCTGAAACAAGCATGTATCCCTCTGACCACCAGCAAGGAGAAGGGCAGGCCCTGCGCCACCAATTGTCCGCTGTGTGACTTTGGGCAAGTCACTTAACTTCTCTGGGCCTCAGTTCCCTCATCTGTAAAATGGAGATTAAGACTGTGAGCCCGCCGTGGGACAACCTGAGCACCTTGTAACCTCCCCAGTGCTTAGAACAGTGCTTTTCACATAGTAAGTGCTTAATAAATGCCATTATTATTATTATTATTATTCATTCATTCAATCATATTTATTGAGCACTTACTGTGTGCAGAGCACTGTACTAAGTGCTTGGGAAGTACAAGTTGGCTAGATATAGAGACGGTCCCTACCCAACAGCTGGCTCACAGTCTACTATTATTATTATTTTTGTTATTGAAAGTAGAGCACTGCACCAAGACCTTGGGAAAACACAACACAACATAGTTAGTCAACATTACCCCCGCCAACAGGGAGCTTACAGTCTACACAGGGAGAAAAACGTTAAAATAAGTTACAGTAGAGGAAATAAAAGAGTATAATCTATGAACATAAATGCTCAAATGCTCATAAACAGATGGGGCTGCGGTGATTATCAAAGTGCTTAAGGAGTACACAGCGAAGTGCTGAGTTGATGCAGAGGGGAGGGCAGATGGGAGAAATGAGGGCTTAGTCAGGGAAGGCCTCTTGAAAGAGATGTGATTTTGAGGAAGGTTTTGAAGATAATAATAATAATAATAATAATAATAATAATGGCATTTATTAGGCACTTACTATGTGCAAAGCACCGTTCTAAGTGCTGGGGAGGTTACAAGGTGATCAGTTGTCCCACGGGGGGCTCACAGTCTTCATCCCCGTTTTACAGGTAGAGGTAACTGAGGCCCAGAGAAGTGAAGTGACTTGCCCAAAGTCACACAGCTGACAGTTGGCAGAGCCGAGATTTGAACCCATGATCTCTGACTCCAAAGCCCGGGCTCTTTCCACCGAGCCACGCTGCTTCTCATGGGAAGATGGGGAGAGTGGTGGTCTATTGGCTGTGACTTCTAGACTGTGACTTCTAGACTGTGAGCCCATTGTTGGGTACGGACCCTCTTTGTTGCCAATTTGTACTTCCCAAGCGCTTAGTACAGTGCTCTGCACACAGTAAGTGCTCAGTAAATACGATTGAATGAATGAATGAAGGGGGAGGAAGTTCCAGGCTAGAGAGCAAAGGGTCAGAGGCAGGATAGATGAGATCGATGACTGTCAGGGGTCAGTGAGATCAGGTGAAATTTGGGCACAGTGGTCATGGAGCTAGGGTTGTTAGTGCAATAGAGTTCACAATTACCAAAGGACCGGGCTTTGCTTGCTTGGGACCTGCAAATTTCCGGGGCTGCTGCTCAGGGAAAATCCTCATGTGGACCACTGGATGAGAGCTGCTGTCCTGACCCAGTCTATCTAAGGGCAGGAATGTGTTCTCTTGTTGCTGTTGTCTTCTCCCACACCCTAGTATAGTGTTGTCAGTCAATCAATCATATTTATTGAGCACTTACTGTGTGCGGACCACTGTATTACACACCCAGGAGAGTACTGTGTAACAATAAACAGACACATTCCCTGCCTACAATGAGCTAGTTCTCTGTGGTAATCACAGTCCTAAGCACTGGGGTAATAATAATAATAATGGCATTTATTAAGTGCTTACTATGTGCAAAGCACTGTTCTAAGCACTGGGGAGGTTACAAGGTGATCAGGTTGTCCCACGGGGGGCTCACAGTCTTCATCCCCATTTTGCAGATGGGTCACTGAGGCACAGAGAAATGAAGTGACTTGCCCAAAGTCACACAGCTGACAATTGGTAGAGCCGGGATTTGAACCCGTGACCTCTGACTCCAAAGCCCATGCTCTTTCCACTGAGCCACGCTGCTTCTCCAAGTAGCTACAAGATAGTGCAGTTGGACATAGTCCCTATCCCACAGGGGGCTCATAATCTGTGAGCCCCTCGTTGTGTAGGGACCGGCTCTATATGTTGTCGACTTGTACTTCCCAAGTGCTTAGTACAGTGCTCTGCACACAGGAAGCGCTCAATAAATACGATTGAATGAATTGAATAAGTAACTGCTAACCCTCTTCCATTATCTATCTCCAACTCATGACATTCCTGCCACCTGGAAAGCCTCCCCACTCTGCTTTACCACGTTTATTGCTATATTGTACTCTCCCAAGCACTTAATACAGTCCTCTGCACACAGTAAGCACTCAACAACTACGACTGAAAGAATACATGAATGAACTATAACCAAAGCTCTTAATGAGTTGTGCACTTATTAAGTGCTCAGCACATTCCCTGGATTGATTGATTAATTAATTTACTAGCAAATGGTTTCACTCCTCTCCTCCCGGTCGGGAATGTTGGCACATAGTAAGTGCTTAACAAGTTTCATCAGCATTGATTTGTTATAGCAAAGTTGTTCCTCCTGGAATCTCCACTTGTCTCAAGCCAGACGTGACTGAACTTTTTTTTTTGTATATTTTTAAAATGGTATTTGTGAAGCACATTCTATGTGCCAGGCACTGTACTAAGCACTGGGGTAGATACCAGACAATCAGGATGGACACTATCCATGGGGTTCACAGCCTTATTCCCCATTTTACAGGTGATGCAACTGAGGCACGCAAAGAAGCCAAGTGACTTACGCAAGGTCACACAGCTACAGGCGATGGAGTCGGGATTTAACCCAGTTATTCTCCAGACTCCCAAGCCTGTGGTCTTTCCATTAGGCCGTGCTGCTTCTCACACACTGCGTTTCCTTACACGTTGTGGTCGGGAGCAGGTTCCAGGACAACCGTGATGTAGCTTATTTCCTCAAGTCTACAACTGGGGGTAAAGAGACCCCTTTTACCACCACACTCAAAAAGCACCTTTCCCCCAAAAAAGCCAGAATCAGCCGTTTTTAAGCAATCAAGCTTGGCCATTCAAATGATCATATAGCTTTGCTCTTTTTTGCGGAAGATTTGCCACCTTTAATGGGGGATTTTGAAATAATAATAATAATAATAGCATTTATTAAGCACTTACTATGTGCAAAGCACCGTTCTAAGTGCTGGGGAGGTTACAAGGTGATCAGGATGTCCCACCAGGGGCTCACAGTCTTCATCCCCATTTTCCAGATGAGGTAACTGAGGCCCAGAGAAGTGAAGTGACTTGCCCAAAGTCACACAGCTGACAATTGGCAGAGCCGGGGTTTGAACCTACGGCCTCTGACTCCAAAGCCCACGCTCTTTCCACTGAGCCACACTGAAATGTAAATACTTGGAGAAAATGTGATTTATTTCCAAAATTTCCTCCTTTCTGGCACTTTCATGTAAATGCTATGATTTACCTCCCATGCTGTGCTTAATCCTTAGATGAAATAGTGGTTTTTTTTCCAGAAAAAAAAAGATAAACCTGTTGTCTTTGTTCAAGTTCAATGTCCATTTCTCTTACTGTTGATAAAGAATTTACCACACGAATGTGGTCATAGTAACTGCCACATACTGTCACCTCCCCGGTTCCCGCACAATAGCTTTCACTTTTCCAACCTCGTTATGACCTAACTTCAAACTGCAATTGTGTATTTCACCAAATTCCCCATTCTAATAACATCATTGTTCCCATAGTAACTAATGCACTTCAAAAGAGAGAAAGGCAAAGAGATTTAAAAATATTACAGCTACAAAAAAGTTGCATAAATAAAATATGTGATCGTGTAAGGGTGCTGAAAAGTTTTTCAATGCAGGTGGTTAGAGACCTTGGATAACTCTACTTTTGACTATGCACTGTTGATTGTAACAACTTTTCCAAGATCCAACCTACCTGTTCTGGCTAACAAGGTGTTTGCAGAGTTTCTAATTTTTTAAATGGTAATTGTTAAGCATTTACTATGTGCCAGGCACTATACTACCAGGTTAATTATTCATTCATTCAATCGTATTTATTGAGCGCTTTCTGTGTGCAGAGCACTGTATTAAGCGCTTGGGACGTACAAGTCAGCGACATGTAGAGACAGTCCCTACCCAGCAACGGGCTCACAGTCTAGAAGGGGGAGACAGACAACAAAACCAAACAGGTAGACGGGTAGCAAAATCGTCAGAATAAATAGAATTATAGCTAGATGCACATCATTAATAAAATAGAGTAGGAAATATGTACAAGTAAAATAAATAGAGTAATAAATCTGCACAAAGATATACAAGTGCTGTGGGGAAGGGAAGGAGGTAGGGCAGAGGAGGAATGGGGAGGAGGAGAGGAAAAAGGGGGCTCAGTCTGGGAAGGCCTCCTGGAGGAGGTGAGCTCTCAGTAGGGCTTTGAAGGGAGGAAGAGAGATAGTTTGGTGGATAATTAGTTGAGATCTGGTTCATATCCCACATGGGGCTCACGGTCTTAGCCCACATTTTACAGATGAGATAACTGAGGCACAGAGAAGTTAAATGACTTGTGAAAGGTCACACGGCAAACAAATGGCAGAGCCAGGAGAAGCAGCGTGGCTTAGTGGAAAGAGCACGGGCTTGGGAGTCCGAGGTCATGGGTTCTAATCCCGGCTCCATCGCTTATAAGCTGTGTGACTTTGGGCAAGTCACTTAACTTCTCTGTCCCTCAGTTCCCTCATCTGTCAAATCGGGATTAAGACTGGGAGACCCAGGTGGGACAACCTGATCACCTTATCCCTTCTAAACTATGCACCCGTTGTTGGGTAGGGACCGTCTCTATATGTTGCCAACTTGTACTTCCCAAGCGCTTAGTGCTCTGCACACAGTAAGTGCTCAATAAATATGATTGAATGAATGAATGAATCCAGATCTCTATGACTTCCAGGACCGTTGTTGTATCCACTAGGCAACGCAGCTTCTCAATCAGTCAATCATATTTATTGAGCGCTTACTGTGAGCAGAGCACTATATTAAGCACCTGGGAGGGTAGAATATTACAGTTGGTAGACACGTTCCCTGCTCATAAGGAATTTACAGTTTATATGGGGGATTGCAGTAGATGCCCCATTTGGAACAGAAGATGGATTGTGGTCACCACTGTGAGCCCACTGTTGGGTAGGGACCATCTCTATATGTTGCCAACTTGTACTTCCCAAGAGCTTAGTACACTGCTCTGCACACAGTAAGCGCTCAATAAATATGATTGATTGATTGATTGGCCATGTGCAGAGAGAATCACTGTAGGGGAGAAAAAATACACCTAGTTCTCCATTTCGTTGACACACTGCAGTGTGTTATATCCAAACAGCCTTATATTGCCAGATAACCATTCTCTGACTCCCAAACAGTGTTCTACCCAAAGTGCAGAGTGAAAGCAAGCATATGCACGGAACTGAGGATATCCACAAACAGGCTCTTGTACAGAAGACAGAACAAATAATAATAATAATAATAATAATAATAATAATAATAATAATATTGGTGTTAAGTGCTTACTGTGGACCACCTCCCCATAGAGGTCACATTGCTTTTGGGAGAGATGGAGCAATCTAAACTGTGAGCCCACTGTTGGGTAGGGGCTGTCCCTATACGTTGCCAACTTGTACTTCCCAAGCGTTTAGTACAGTGCTCTGCACACAGTAAGCGCTCAATAAATATGATTGATTGATTGATTGATTGACCAGGCATTGTACCAAGCACTGGGGGAGATTCAAGTTCATCAGGTTGCACACAGTCCCTGTCCCACACAGGGTTCAGAGTTTCAATTCCCATTGGACAGGTGAGGTAACCGAGGCGCAGTGAAGTGAAGTGACTTGTCCAAGGTCACACAGCTGAAATGCAGTGGAGCCGGGACCCAGTTCCTTCTGACTCCCAAGTCCATGCTCTATCTATTAGGCCATGCTGGACTAACTGGTATCGTGATCTTCCCATCTGGGAGGGGAATCCAGATGAGCATGGGAATGGCCCTCCTTATTTAGTGTCTTCCCAACATTCTGAGGAAGGCATTCAAATCCATCCTCTTCTCCCCCTGCAGTGTATTTTTTGCAGAGCCCAGAGCATGAATAACCAGTCGGAGATGGGGCAGTGGGAAAACTCAAAATCTCATGACTACCTTTCCTTTAGGAATGTTCTAAACCCTACGGGGAAAGGATATAAAGACTCATAATTAGTGACTTCTTATTTTCTGCATTCTCTCTCCTATACTCCACGTTTTAGCTTATGGCATCTATCCTAGGACCCTGACTTTACTTCTTAAATCAACCACTGAGGAAAAACTTGAAGTCTACAGTGAGCTTTCCCAAAAATCCAACCTGAGAAAAGTTCAGGTACTTTGAAAGAGAAACAAATGTGGGAAAGAGGGAAGCAATACACACA